>NW_016824412.1:992025-1041658 GCF_001698545.2 Rhinopithecus bieti
CTCCAGACCCTGTTTGCCTGGGTATCAGCAGCAGAGGTTGCAGAAGATAGAATATTGCTGAACAGCGAGTGTACCTGTCTGATTCTTACTTTGGAAGCTTCCTCTCAGGGGTGTACTCCACCCTGTGAGGTGTGGGGTGTCAGACTGCCCCTAGTGGGGGATGTCTCCCAGTTAGGCTACTCAGGGGTCAGGGACCCACTTGAGCAGGCAGTCTGTCCGTTCTCAGATCTCAACCTCCGTGTTGGGAGATCCACTGCTCTCTTCAAAGCTGTCAGACAGAGTCGTTCGGGTCTGCACAGGCCTCTGCTGCTTCCCCTGTTGTTTCTTAGCTGTGCCCTGTCCCCCGCAAGTAATATTTTTTATAGCAACACAGATTAAAGAAATAGAATATAATACACATAAGAATTAACTAAGGAGTGTGTTAAAATGTAGCTTCTGTGTTCATATCTAGAGATTCTAATTTAGTCAGTCTGGAGGAACCTGTGCAGTGGTACGATCTCAGCTCACTGCAATCTCTGCCTCCTGGGTTCAAGTGATTCTCCTATCTCAGCCTCCTGAGTCGCTGGGACTACAGGTACATACCACCTCGCCTGGCTAATTTTTGTACTTTTAGTAGAGACAAGGTTTCACCGTGTTGGCCAGCTGGTCTCGATCTCCTGATCTCGTGAACCACCTGCCTCGGCCTCCCAAAGGGCTAGGGTTACAGGCATGAGCCACTGCGACTGGCCAGGACCATGCATTTTAACAAGGCTGACGAAATTCTGATGGAGGTGGTCCCTGAACTCCGCTTTGAGAAACAATTGTCTAGAAAACAGCCACGACATGGTGGGGACATCAGCTTGAGCTAGTTTCTGGTAGAGGTCAAGGAAGTTGGAGTCTATGTTAGTTGTATCCATCCCCTATTGGTATTGGGGTAAAACAGTGTTGCATGCTAAAACCCTGCTTAATCAAAGGTTATTCTAACTTTGAAACAAGAAACCTAAATGCTGATGTCAGGACATGTTGTCAGGCAGCTGTTAAGTCTTCTGCCCAGGCAGGTTGCTAACATTGGCAGAAACCATGGGGACAGTCACTCCTGTGTTTGTAGGGGGCTGAACCAGCCTGCTGCTTTAAAGAAGGCATATACACAAGGACTGCCCTAGACCCTGCTCCACCATGCGATTAGCCCGTTGCTATGCAATTACTATGAGTTTGAAGGTGCCAGAGGTCAGATCCCAATCTGTGTGGAGAACCTTAGAAATGTTTCCAATAGGAATGCTGAAGTGAAAACTATTGCTGAAATCTGCTACTTACCCAGCAACAGAAGTGTCACCGTGACTGCAAGTCTACTATAAAAGGTTTATAACGCCATGATCAGCCGTCTCCAAAATTTTACACAACCCTGTTCCTTAGCCTACCCTGAAGGCTATTGCCAACTTCCCAAATGGAGTCAGTTGGGATGGTTCCCAACTTCTGAGGAGCTGCTGTGAGCCAAACACCATATAAAGCACCTTAATGTGCCAAATCGCACAAAACCAGTTTCACAGAAGAGAAAAATGGAGGTTCCAGAAAGTTAAACCACAAGTCCAGCATCACATAACCAGCATGTGGTAGAACAAGTTTTACTCTTTCCATAATTCCAAATTGCATCCTGGACACATCTTTAAGCCTACGGGGCATCAGATAACAGATAAGATCATTAGCCTCAGAGCTGCAGAGTGTGGTCCATTTATCACTGCAAATGTGTTCACGGAACGGAATTCCTGCTGACCTGGCATAAGGACGCTCACGCAGGCACTACAGAGGTTGCTGAACACAGCAACACTGCACAAGAGACGTGATGGAGCTCCTGCGAGAGTCACCAAAACACTGACATAACTCTGTGGCAGCAATGGATAGCCAGGAAACAGCCACAGCCAGCCACACAACCAAGGGGAGGGGATGAAGTGGTAAAATAGGGGGTTATAGGAAGAGAGGCTGATTTTAAACAAAGACCAGTTCTTAAGATGAAGTCACTAGTTGAAGAGTATCAGAAAGTAGCTGTAGACACCAAAGAAAGTAGTAAATTCTTAATCACAGCATTCATAATATGAAGGAATTTTAGGGACGATTAGCCCAGCTCCCTCATTTTACTGAATATGAGGATGAAGAGGAAGTAGATAGTAAGAGTTAACGTTATTTGAGTATCTTCCATATGTCAGGTATTGGGCTAGGTATGATCTCATTTAATCCTACAAGGCTGGTAAAAATTTTATCCCCATTTTGATGATGAGGAAGTCAAGGCCCAGAGAGATGGAGATTCATTCAAAGTGGCACAGCTAGTTAGGGGTAGAGCTAGGGTTAGGATTCAGGCACCTGATGCCTAATCCTGGCTATTTTTCTCTGTACCATATAGCCAGTTTCTCTTCCAACAAGAATGTGTGCAAATAGTCTTTGGAAGAACCAGGCAAATCCAGATCTAAATCCTGTTTTACCTTGGATTGTGTGACCATCTCTCTCTGAGTTCAGAATCCCTTATTAAAGGAATGGAGATAAGGATATCTTACTCTTGCTTTTGTTGTCAGCATTAGATGAGATAGTGTATATAAAGTACTTATTATACTATCTGGCACATAGTAAGAACTCAACAGAATTTTTTTTCTCTTTTCTTTTCCTCCTTCCTCTTGCTTTAGGTGTGGAAGTAGTATCTATTTTATCTTTTTAGTATTTGTCCTTTTAGATAGTAGTCATTATATGCTATATTGATTTTCCAGAGAGATTGACTATATATTTACGCACATATCAGGGCCCACAGTGAGGTATTTGTAGGAATATGTAAAAATAATTTTAACAAATTTAATGCCCAAATGGCTCCTTTGCCTGTATTCCAAATATAAATAAGTTGGGTTTAGCATTGGAGTCACCGGGAGCTTTACAAATGCTGTGTCCAGGCTGCATTCCACAGCAATTCCGTCAGGATCCCAGGGGTGAGGTGCAGGCATTAGTAGTTTAAAAATCTCAAGTGATTCTAGCATATTACTAAATCAGAAACTCTGCGGTGAGGCCTAATAATAAATATTTTAATTAGCCCTCAGGGGATTCTGATACACACTCAAGTTTGAGAACCACTGGTCTAGACACCCAGTCTTCTCCACTCCCTTATCTTCTGTCCAAACCCATCAGTGATCATATCCTACTACTTTTAGCTCTTAAGTATTTCCCTCATATGTCAACTAATTTCCATCCTGAGCACCATTATCCATTCTTGCCCAGATAACTGGTTACCCTGTGACTAGTTTTTCTTCCCTCCAGTTCTCTCTTCTTTCAGCAGCCAGTGTGAGCCACAATAAATGTCTAACCACGTCTCTTCTCTGTCTTCAGGGGCAGCCCATTACCTCCAAAATAGAATCTAAACTCTTCAGCCTGGTGCACAAGGCCCTCTGAGGCTGGCTTGGGCTAAGCTCTCTATCCTCCTCTCCTATCACTCCTTGACTCCATTTCAGCAGTGGAGAGAGTCTAGGGGTTTCAAGGTGGATAATGCACATCTAGAGAAGAAATTTGGTCAAAAGAAAATCCCAGGGTTCTGGGGCTGGATCTCTGGTAATCTTGCAGTGGGAGAGGTGTTCTGGAAGTACAGACAGGTTACTCTAGAAAGATGGAAAAGGGTTCCAATTTAGGGAGGCTGACTGGAGCTGCACAAACTTTCAACTGTGCTTATTCAAATTTTCACCCCCACTGCTTACACTCAGATAAAAGATCTAGAAATTAGGTTTGAAATGTCAACTGCAGTTTTCCAGAGCTATCACAGGATTCTTAGTCATCTGTAATTCTGACCAGCTGTTCTACAGCACATTTTCTCATGTCATGTAAGGCTGCAGTGGGTTGACCATGGGTCATTTCTGCATAGAACTCTGAAAAATGGGTGCTTAATGCACATACCATGCTATGTGCATGCTATTCTGCTTATAGATCATCCCATATTCAAACTGGATGTTGTGGAATGGTTCAAGATTTTTTTTTTTAATTTGCTACTTTTAAAGGCTTTTTTAAAAAGGCACTTCAGCCACTCACCATACGTGCTGTGGTCTCAAATTTCCAATCACGCTGGCCTCCATACAAGCCAGTTTCTCCACTTGCCTTAGTGCACAGACACACAGCTCTTTCTAGCTTTTGTTTTCTCATCATTGCTCATACCAGTTCCCCTCATAGCCATCAAACCAAACCATATTTATCCTTCAAGGCAAGTTCGTTCACTTATTCATCAAATCTTTATTGCATGCCTTTTAAGTGCCAGGCACCATCCTGGGTACTGAGAGCACAGCGATAAACAAGATGGAGAAGCTCACTTCAGTGCTTCTTGGGGATATTGACAAGTGAATGGGTCATTATAACTCTCCCTAATAAGGGCCCAGAGGGAGAGATCCGGGTACTAGGAGAATATACGGTGGGGTTGGGATTACCAACCCCACTGTATAGAAAGCGTTCCTAAGCAGGTGAGAGCCAGCCTGGAAGAATAAATAGGAGGTAGAGAGTGGAAGAGGTTCCTTGCAGTGAGAACAGATTGGGCTGGAAAGGCGAGCAAAGGTCAGATTAGAAAATGACCTATAGAAACTCCTTCTAAGGCATGAAAGGATTTTTCATTGTTATTATGAGGAAACTGGAAGGAAAGCATTGTGAGCCTTTAAGTGGAGACCTGGTGTGAATCCCATTTATTCTTTGAAGTCTTCTTCAATTATTCAAATCCCAGGTGATTTTTTTTCCTTCTTTGATTTCCAAAGCAATTACTGGCTGTACTTAGCAGCCTGACTCTGAATTCATGCACTGTATTTTTATTAACCTATGGTCATTCTCTGATGTTGGTTGCTGACATTTTGTGCCCACAGCACACATTCAGGTAGTATATTTTTTGTTGAATGCCCAAAATTTATTTTAAAGCTCCCTGTATTTACAGCGTAATTGCTCCTCCAACGAAACAATGCCACTTAGTATCACTCATCTTGGCTCTTATGTGCATCAAATTGTGCTGTGCTCTATGCAACCTCAAATGACCAGATATAAAATTAATTTCATATCAATATATGAAACATATCAACATTATGTGGCATATCAGTGAAGGGGACAAGTTTCCCAGATGGTCAATGTTTAAGAAGAACCATTATCTCAGAAGGTTACCTAACTCTAATGACCTTGACTTAGTGCAAACTCTTCAAGATCAAGTGGAGTTACCTAATTACAAAAAAATCCCTCTCAATTCCTAACATAGTCCTGGATGTAGGACAAGGATTTACTTGAATTTTGCATTTTTGTTACTTAATTTGCTCTTTTAAATTATGGAATGTCAGGCATTGAAATATGTATAGAGAATATACATATTTCATAAGGAAAGTACATCTTTTCCATCACTCAGTTCAAGAAATAAAACATTATGATGATAATTGGACCCCCACTTTACCTCTTACCACTGAAAGATAACCATTGTCTTGAATCTGGTGTTTGTCATCCCCACATATGCCTTTGCGTTTTCACTCCAGTTGTCAGTAGCCATAAACATTATGTGGTATTACTTCTCAGGTTTTAAAATGTTGTATAAATGATGTCATAATATATCTTTCTGCAACTCTTTCTGGTTCAATATTATATCTGAAATTTGTTTATGTTTGCAGATACAGCTCCAGTTTATCAATTTAGCTGCTGTATCATATGCTATTGTATGAGTAGACCACATTAGGACATTCATGTTGGCATCAGCTCATCTCTAAAACACACAGTGCTGCAGTGAACATGGTTGTATTTGGTTCCTGGCATATATACGTGAGAGCTTCTCACACATAGTTGTAGAGATCTAGTAGTGGGTTTGCTGGGTTTTAGGGTATGTGTATCATCCATCTAACTAAATATTGCTACAGTGCTGTTTAAACAATTTACAATCCCATCAGCAGAGGGTGAGTTCCTGTGGCTTCACATTCTTGATAATCACGTCATTTTCAGATTTAGATATCTGATAAATTTTTCATGTGTATGTTTACACACACACACACCCCTACACATATCAGAGTTCTTAGGGGAAAACAAAGCTTTACTAAATGAGTAGAGTTGAATCTGGAACTTCCCAGAGAGCAATAAATGGTTATTATAAAAATCTCAGCAACTTAGAATTAATTGGATTATTTTTAAATTATACAAATAACATCAGTAAGGTCAAGGAAAAGTACAAAATAGCCTATGGTATTATCCCATTAACATAGTCATTTCATTTTTTAATATAATAGATGCTCATTGACTTGGTAATTACTTGTTGCCTTAGCCAAATTGAATGATTTTTAAAACTAATTCACTGTTAGCTAATTTTACATTTTATGTAAATGTTCCAAATATATTTAGTCTTCTACTGGTGTTCTATTAGGGTTGAATTAGACTGTAGTTAAATAATAATGATCAGAACAAACTTTCAAGTCAGACTTGTTTTTATTTTAGCAATTATCTCTTGCTACATTGTAATTCCCACGAACATCTCTGGTCACATAGAGTATCTGTGCTTTTCCGTAATTCTTTTGCTGCAAAAACTCTGTATACACAAAGCAAAGCATTCTAAAATATAAACAAAAGATTATAGCACAAAACAGAGGTTCATAAAATTAGCCTCTGATCACTTTTTTCTTTTTCACCAATTCCATTCTTTTGTTACTGTCCTGGTGAAAAGCAAGCATTAACTATGGGTGATAGTATCCTGACAGGTGGGTTTTAGAGGACAATCACTGCTAGATGAAATGTTAGGTTCATCCCAGAACCAACGACATGGGCGTGGCTTTCCAGTTTTAAGAATGAGTAGAAGATATTCCTAGGAAATTCCAATTCTAAATGCTTTTAGAGAAGTCCAATCTGAGATATAGATGTGAGGAAAATAATGACAATCTTTTTCAGACAGATACATCATCAAAATCGATGCCTGAACTGTGCAGAGCTTTCAAAGAAAAGTTAACTCTTATAGGTTGGTTTCCCCAGTTCTCAGGAGAAATGAAATCACTCCTGGTTTGTCAGGTCTTCTTACTGATGTCTTCACTCAGAAAATTCTTCTCCTCAGATTTGAGATGGAGAACAAATTTAGCATGCTATTAGCCAATTGTTTTTGTGAAAAGTCCCTGTTATTTACCACACTACCTCTAATAGATGATTATACATTCTGGTTAGAACCACATAGGATTATACATGTCAGTGGAGCTATCTTCTTTTCTCCTATGATGACCTTGTATCTTCACCATCTGCAAAATATAAAAATATTCACTGCTTTTAATGTCATGATATTTGTTCAAAATGTTCCTCCAGGGTCTGCTCCTTCATATGCCACATATAAAACAAACACAATACTTTTGTCATTTTCAATGGTCAAAATAGAAGTCCAGCTCAGGGTGATGTGATAATAGAAATAAATGAACAATATATAAGAAGAATCATAGACATAATTCTTCCTGGAAGAATGCTGGTACATTAATGATTTGACATTCCATGCTTAGCAAATTTAGTGGTTGGTATTAAGTAGGTGCTTGAAGGGGTGTGCAATAGACAATATCAAGGTTCTGTCCAGAATCCTTGTAATCTTTCTTTTTTTAACATTAATTTCTAGGACAATATTCCTTCATTTTCTGTCTTCCCCTGCTTGGCCTCCCTCCCCAACCATTGCCATATGAGCTTTTGCTTCCAACATCAGCACCTACTATTCTTCGAGGACTGCTGTTAGCTACTGGACCTGTTTTAACCACATGCACCATGAGTACCTGGAGTTTACATTCTTCTTAACAGCAGCTCTTGACTAATCAATAACCTGGGAGGAAGTAAGAAAGTCCACCTTTCTCTTTATCCAATTTGCTAGTCTGTGTCTTTTACTTGGGGCATTTAGCCCGCTTACATTTAAGGTTAATATTGTTACATGTGAATTTGATTCTGGCATTATGATGCTAGCTGGTTATTTTGCCCATGAGTTGACACAGCTTCTTCATTGTGTCAATGGTCTTTACAATTTGTTATGCTTTTTGCAGTGGCTGGTACTGGTTTTTTCTTTCCATATTTAGTGCTTCTTTCAGGAGCTCTTGTAAGGCAGGCCTGGTGATGACAAAATCTTTCAGCATTTTCTTGTCTGTTAAGGATTTTATTTCTCCTTCACTTATAAAGCTTAGTTTGGCTAGATATGGCATTCTGGGTTGAAAATTCTTTTCTTTAAGAATGTTGAATATTGGCCCCCACTCTCTTCCGGCTTGTAGGGTTTCTGCAGACAGATCTACTGTTAGTCTGATGGGCTTCCCTTTGTGGGTAACCTGACCTTTCTCTCTGGCTGCCCTTAACATTTTTTCCTTCATTTCAACCTTAGTGAACTGATAAGCAACTTCAGCAAAGTCTCTTGCACATTGATACAAAATCAATGGGCAAAAATCACAAGCATTCCTTTACACCAACAATAGGCAAGCAGAGAGCCAAATCATTAGTGAACTCACATTCACAATTGCTACAAAGAGAAAAAGATACCTAAGAATACAACTTATAAGTGTATGTGAAGGACCTCTTCAAGGAGAACTACAAACCACTGCTCAAGGAAATAAGAGAGAAGACAAATGGAAAAACATTGCATGCTCAGGTATTTCACAATCAATATTGTGAAAATGGCCATACTGACCAAAGTAATTTATAGATTCAATGCTATCCCCATCAAGCAACCATTGACTTTCTTCACAGAATTAGAAAAAAACTACTTTAAATTTCATATGAAACAAAAAAGAGCCCATATAGCCAAGACAAACCTAAGCAAAAGAACAAAGCTGGAGGCATCAGATACCTGACTTCAAACTATATTACAAGTCTACAGTAACCAAAACAGCATGGTATTGGTACCAAAACAGATATATAGACCAATGGAACAGAACAGAGGCCTCAGAAATAATGCCACACATCTACAACCATCTGATCTTTGACAAACCTGACAAAAACAAGCAATGGGGAAAGGATCTCCTATTCATTAAATGGTGTTGGAAAACTGGCTAGCCATATGCAGAAAACTGAAACTAGACCCTTTCCTTACACCTTATACAAAATTAACTCAAAATGGATTAAAGATTTAAATGTGAGACCTAAACCCAGAAAAACTCTAGGAGAAAACCTAGGCAATACCATTCAGGACATAGGCATGGGGAAAGACTTCACGACTAAAACACCAAAAACAATGGCAACAAAAGCCAAAATTGACAAATGGGATCTAATTAAACTAAAGAGCTTCTGCACAGCAAAAGAAACTATCATCAGAGTGGACAGGCAACCTACAGAATGGGAGAAAAATTTTGCAATCTATCCATCTGACAAAGGGTTAATATCTAGAATCTATGAGGAACTTAAACAAATTTACAATTAAAAGAAAACAACCCCATTAAAAAGTAGGCAAAGGATTTGACAAACCTGACAAAAACAAGCAATGGGGAAAGGATCTCCTATTCATTAAATGGTGTTGGAAAACTGGCTAGCCATATGCAGAAAACTGAAACTAGACCCTTTCCTTACACCTTATACAAAATTAACTCAAAATGGATTAAAGATTTAAATGTGAGACCTAAACCCAGAAAAACTCTAGGAGAAAACCTAGGCAATACCATTCAGGACATAGGCATGGGGAAAGACTTCACGACTAAAACACCAAAACAATGGCAACAAAAGCCAAAATTGACAAATGGGATCTAATTAAACTAAAGAGCTTCTGCACAGCAAAAGAAACTATCATCAGAGTGGACAGGCAACCTACAGAATGGGAGAAAATTTTGCAATCTATCCATCTGACAAAGGGTTAATATCTAGAATCTATGAGGAACTTAAACAAATTTACAATTAAAAGAAAACAACCCCATTAAAAAGTAGGCAAAGGATATGAAGAGACACTTCTCAAAAGAAGACATTTATGCAGCCAACAAACAAATGAAAAAAGGCTCATCATCACCTGTCATTGGAGGAATGCAAATAAAAACCACAATGAGATACCATCGCACGCCAGTTAGAATGACGATCATTAAAAAGTAAACAACAGATGCTGGAGAGGATGTGGAGAAATAGGTATGCTTTTACACTGTTGGTGGGAGTATAAATTAGTTTCAACCACTGTGGAAGACAGTATGGCGATTCCTCAAGGATCTAGAATCAGAAATACCATTTGACCCAGCAATCCCATTACTGGGTATATACCCAAAGATTTATAAATCATTTTACTATAAAGACGCATGCACACGTATATTTATTGCAGCACTATTCACAATAGCAAAGACTTGGAACCAACCCAAATGCCCATCAATGATAGACTGGATAAAGAAAATATGGTACATATACACCAGGGAATAATATGCAGCCACAAAAAACAATGAGTTCACGTTCTTTCCAGGGACATGGATGAAGCTGGACACCATCATTCTCAGCAAACTAACACAGGAACAGAAAACCAAACACTACATGTTCCCACTCATAAGTAGGAGTTGAACAATGAGAACACATGGACACAGAGAGGGGAACATCACACACTGGGGCCTGTCAAGGGATGGGAGGCAAGGGGAGTGATAACAAATACCTAATGTAGATGACCGGTTGATGGGTGCAGCAAACCACCACGGCACATGTATACCTATGTAACAAACCTGCACGTTCTGCACATGTATCCTAGAACTTAAAGGATTAAAAAAAAAAAAAAAAAGAAAGCCTAACTCTCTTGCCTCAGCTCAGGACATCTCTGCAGCCTAACTTAGACGCCTGCGTTTCCTTGAAGGATTGGGCTTAAGCTGCCCTCTATGGGACTTCGCCTGAGATGACACCCTTATTTGCCTTGCACTCCTTCCCTGTCTTGCTTCCTTCCTTACTGGTTCTCCTGTGAGGACTCCCTCAATAACTCACATGCACAGAAATTCTCAACTCTGGGCTGGCTTCAGGGGAATCTGGTCTAAAACAGAATCTTAGAGAGGCTCCAGCCTAGTTGTCTTTTAAAACTTTTGCTTACAGCCACACCTCAAAGGAAAACAAAACATCTACTTCTTGCCTTGAACATTTTAAATATCTATTTTTTTCATTATGAGTTTAAGTGGTTGAAAAAGATGTACGTTGTGACATATTATAAAACTGACATTTAAAATAAAACCTCAACATTTTCTCTTAACTTATCCAACAGAGTCTACCATTATTTACTAAAATATATGCAAACACGCTCATGTTTAAATGTCAGATAGTTTATAGTGTTCATTTCTGTCCTTAAATTTGTATTTCCCTTCCACTTTCCCCATAGAATTTCATTCTAACTCTAATATGTTTATATGCTTTAAAATATTTTGTTTGCCTAATCATAATTCTCTGTAAAATATATATATTTAAGTGTATGTTCTTATTTTCTATGACGATAAGCATCTAAGTATTAACACTTTTAAAGATGAATTATCATTAGAATTTATCAAAACTATATATATTTAAATTTTGGTAATTCTATTAAGACAAAAGTAAACATTTTGCTCGAAATACATTTATTAGTGAAATGGATAGTTTTCCCTGTTATTTTACTTATTACTGTTTTTGCTAGAGTAAAGCAAGATTTAATATCAGAACTGATAGAATTATTAATATCTATTGTTATATATTTAAGCACTGATAAATATTATTTATGTCAATGGATCTTGAGGGAGTTTTGTCAGAGCAATGTCAAACAACTACTTGATTTCTTTCTGAATCATATCCCAAAATCACCCAGTAATCTTTCAAAAGTTTTACAAAACAATCAGTTATCTAGTCATTTAGATGACATTTTCTAATTTCTGAGAAATATTGTTTAAAAAGTGCTTTACCAAATTTATCAAACGGCTATTAATTATACCCGTTACTCTTTTACTAAGAGGCACTGTATTTATCTTGAAAAACTAAAATGTTTGGAAAAGTTTAATATTGCTAAATTAAGCACACTTGACACTTATATTAGTAGTATATTTTTTGATAAAATATTTTAATCATCTTTTCTGTATGTTTTTACTTCAGAATTTTGAAACTTCAATTTAGTTCATTCACTTTATGGGAAATGTTCCCCATGTAGCCTAATTGGAAGAAATGGTCTTTATTGTAAAAGCCAATCCACACACACTCTGCCTTTAAAAGAGTCTAATCTCATCTCTCAGTTGAAATAATTATGGTATTTGGGGGTTCCTGTGATGATATCTTACTATGATTCTATCCCAAGATAGGTTGATAGCTCTTGCCATAGTGGGTTTTTGTTTTGTTTTCTGTTTTGTGGTTTTTGTTTTTTGTTGTTGTTTGGTTTTGTTTTTTTGTTTTTTTGTTTTTTGCCTGACAAAAGAATGCTTGCTCTCTGTTTTAGTCCATTTAGGATGCTATGACAAACTACCATAAACTGGATGGCTTGTAAACAACAGAAATCTATTTCTCTCAGTTCTGGAGGCTGGGAAGCTTATGATCAATGCACTGGCCCATTCAGCATCTAGTGAGAGACCTGCTTTCTGGTTCAAACGTGGTGCCTTCTCACTAAATTTTCACATGGTGGAAGGGAAGAGGAGTCCCTTTGCCTCCTTTATTATAAGGACACTGATCCCATTCATAAGGGATCTACCCCCATGACTTAATCACAAATGTCCTAACTCCCAATACCATGATCTTGGGGGTTAGGACATCAACATACTAACTTTGGGGGGACACAAACACTCAGGCCATAGCATTCTTCATCCATCTATCTCCAATACACTCACTGTTTGTTCTCATGGAAATCCCAGTCAGGAGAGACACACCCTTTGACAATAGTTGGGAAATGGGAGGGGCCAGATTACAAAATGAAATTTATCATCATTGCTATCACCCTCCCTCCATGATACTCCAGAATTCAAAACGTTCTAACATGAGTTCAAATACCCCATTTCTAGCAACACACTTCTTCCTTAACAGAAGTATGTACAGGACGGAAAAGATTTGAAGCCTTACCTGGGTTTATGGTGCTTTGATTAAAGAAGGACTACAGACAGAATATTTTTAAATGACTCCCAGTTTGACAATCCCCACTCCACCCCACCCCAAATACTTCCCTAGAGGGGTTTTACATCTGGGGCAAAGCACCACACTTAGATTCAGAATGGCTGAGAGATGTGCCGTTTTGTGTGTGTGAAGTGGGGGATGTTTTTAAAAGGGGATGCACAAAAGGATGCCCTTCTGTGATTCCTCAGACACAAATACATTCTCAGGTAGATGGAGCCCTTTAAGACTAGCCTTTGAAATCCACGCACTGGAAAATCTTTGTGTGTCACCCAGTATGTACACCCCAGTATAAAAAACACTGGCTTTGTCCAAGCTTTTCATTACACTGAGAAGAAAGTTTAGGACCAGAGCAATCAGGTAACTTCTCAAGATCATAAAGCTTGTTAGTGACAGAACTAAAACTAGCACTGGAGTCTCCTCATTCCCAATCTGGTGTTCTTTTCACCATAACCGCTAGCTCTGATATCATTTGTTATCATCACTGTCATCATCAACATGATCACAATTTTAAATAGTAGCTAACATTTATTAAGCTTTTACTCTATGCTAAGAGCTGTTTGAAGTACTTCATATTCATTTACTGCTTACATTAGCCAATGACGTAGGTTATATTATTATCCCCATTTTGCAGATGAGGAAATGGAAGCTCAGAGAGGCAATGTGACATGCCCAAGATCACATGACCAGTAATTGCAGAAATAGGATTCAAATTTACAGCTGGCTCCAGGATTAACTCTTTCAACTCCTGTTTCCTGAAGTGTTTTCTACAAAATACTAGCCCTATAAAATGCTGTTAAAAGATTCTGTGTCCAGATTGGTTTGATTATAGCTGTTTTCTCAGAATATTAATATAATTTAATATTCCATTAAAGACAATAAAAGTCCTGCAGAAAACCCATATCTACTTATCGGTGATTTCTAGAGAAATGTTTTTTCCCCAAATACTTATTAATATCCAATGAAAGGACCCCTATTAAAGAAGTCTGATTTAGACTTGATATTTATAATACTAGGTCAGTGGTTCTCAACCTCTGGAGGCTCCACCTCCAGAATTTCTGATTCGGTAGGTCTGGCGTACAATCCAAGAATCTGCATTTCTCATGAGTTCCCAGATGATGCTGATGTGGCTAGTCCAGGGAACAAATTTTGAGAAACACTACAGTTGATACTGGAAAAATAAAGACCAAGAAACAAGCCTTGGGTTTGGCTTAAAGAAAAAAAGATACAGTTCCACTTAAAAATATCTACATCAAATTGTTGAAAATGTACTTTATAATGAGCAAACAGAAAATCTGTCCTTTAAGTAGAAATATATAATGAAAATATCAAACAAATGGACAGATGAAAAGGAAAGTTCAATCTCTTTAGGAAAACAAAAGATGAACAAAATAACATAAAGTGATAATTCTATACAATGGATTTATATTTTTAATTGTCAAATAGATGATCAAACTTAGATAATTCAAATAGGGATAATACAAGTTGATTATATTCCAGGGATAGTGTATATTTTGAGCTTTATATGCATCATCTTCAACTTTTCAACAACTCAGAGATAGATTTTATTATTTCTGTTTCATGGCCTAACTTTAAGGTAAACTTATTTTCTATAAACATAAGAGTATGAATCACTATGATGAAAGTATTGGATTAATTACTGTGAATTCTTAGGTAAGATGCTTCAGATGTCTGTAGCTTCCATTTCCTTATCTGCAAAAGATAAAGTACAACTCAGTGACTTCCAGTCACTAAGCTTTCATGAGTGCAAGAAAAAGTCAAGCTGATATTTTCTGAAGAGACTCAGATTGACTTCAGGGAGCAGGACTGGCCAAGTATAACTAAACCAAGCTGTTGGCTAGAGATCTGAGAGAAAAAGAATTAAAGACATCATCTATTTCTAGATGTATAACATATCATTACAATAGAAAAATGCAGAAAACTTTTGGAGAAAATAATGAAGAATAATAACAAACAACAAAGATGCACACTTGATGATAATCCTTTTGATTCTACCAACCTTATTATTTTCAGCAGCAAATCACCTTGAGATATGTAAAGCTGTCTAACAGGAATGATTCAACGAGGATTTATAGCAGTGTTTTGCAAACTTGAATGCACATTGAAATCACCTGAGAGCTTCAAAAAACAAAACAAAACGAAGAAACAAAATAACTGATGCCTGTGTCTTACCTCTAATGTAACTTAATTGATATGGAGTGTGGGCAAGACTTTGGACTTTTAAAAAAATAACTAGGTGATTCTAACGTACAGACAAGTTTGGGAACTACCAATTTACAGGGTTCTTTCCTGTGAGTAATTTTTAATTATATCCCCTGCTATAAACTGAAATGTGTCTCTTGCCCACAAATTTATATAGTGAAGCCCTAACCCCATGTGACTGTATTGAAGATAGAGCCCTTAAGGAGGCATTTAAGGTTAAATGAGGTCATAAGGGTGAAGCCCTGATTTTACAGAATCGTTACCCTTATAAAAAGAGAAAGAGACACCAAGATCCTCTTTCTATCATATGAGGACAAGGAGAGGAGGCAGCTATTTGCAAGCCAGGAAGAGAGCCCTCATCAGGAACCTTATAGGCTGGCACCCTGATCTTGGTCTTCCAGCCTCCACAACCATGAGAAAATAAGTCAATGTTATTTAAGCCACCCAGTCTATGGTCTTTGTTATGGCAGTCCAAGCAAACTAATACACCTCCTCTTCAACCCACCATTTCTGTTTCTGATCTACCCCTTATTCCTTCCTCCAGATGTTTGTAAAGCATCCTGAATCAGAAGTTACCAAAACAGAGTCATTAGCAAGGCCCTAAACCTCTTTGAGTCTCAGTTTCTCCATCTGCAGACTAGGGATATTAATTTCTGTCTCCCACAAAGGGTTTTTAAGGGAATCCAATGAAACCATGGGTATGAAATTATCTCACAGACAGTACAGCTATTCACATGGGCAATCTGTGTCTGGTTCTCACCACTTTTTCTTACTCAGCCTTCCTCCCTTTCAATCACCCACTTGATTTCTCATTTGTGTCCCTTCCTTAATTTCACCTGCCCAGTATGTCTCCTGCCCACTGGGTCACCGGTCATTTGACCTCACTCCAACTCCCTGGCTGTCACATATTTCTCCTTTAGAACAGGTCTGCTGGTGACAAGTTCTCTTAATTTTCCTTCATCTGAGAATGCCTTTATTTTGTCTTTATTCCAGAGGGAGAGGGATATCTTTATTGGATATAAAATTCTGTGTCCATAGTTCTTTTCTTTCAGTACATTAAAGAGAAAAAAAAAAAAGAAGTTGTTCCACTGTCTTCTAGCCTCCGTGGTTTCTGATGAGAAATCGACAGTCATTTGAGTTGTTCCCTTATTTTGTATCATAGTTTTTCCTTAGCTGCTTCAATATTTTTTTTCTTTATCCTTGGTTTTCAGCAGTTTGATTATGATGTGTCTGAATTGTTGATTTTTTTTCTAGCTGTTAAAATCTGTAAATTTATATCTTTTAACAATTTAGGGGTAATTTACGAATTTGGGTAAATTTTTGGTCATTGTTTCCTAAAAATTTTTTTTTTTTCATGAATCTTTCTACTTCCCTTATGGAATTCTAGTGAAACAAATGTTAGACATTCTGATACTCAACAAGTCTCCAAGGTTCTGTTTGCCTTTTTCTCAATCTTTTCTCTCTTCAGTTTGTGTAACTCTATAATTAATCTTTCGTCAAGTTCATTGACTCTTTTCTTTTCTTTTCTTTCTTTCTTTTTTTTTTTTTTTTGAGACATGGTCTTGCTCTGTTGCCTAGACTGGGGTGCAGCGGCATGATCATAGCTCACTACAGCCTTGACCTTTGGGGCTCAAGCAATTATTCCACCTCAGCCACCTGAGTAGCTGGTACTATGTACAAGTGCAAGACACCACATCTGACTGATTTGCTGTTGTTGTTGAGATGGGGTCTCACCATGTTGCCCACGCTGGTCTTAAACTCCTGGGCTCAAGTGATCTGTCCACCTCAGCTTCCCAAAGTGCCAGAATTACAGGTGTGAGCCACTGCACTCAGCCTTCACTGACTCTTTCTTCTCTCATCATCACTCTGCTCTTAAGCTCATCCAGTGAATGTTTTAAAATTTTAGATATTGTATTTTTTACTTCTAAAATTTCCTTTGGGTTCTTTTTTGTGATCTCTATTTCTCTGCTTGAAAATGTCTATCTTTCCATTCATTTCAAGTTATTTACCTTTACCCCATAGAGCATACTTATAATAGCTACTTTAATGTCTTTGATCATTGCAACATTAGAGTCACCTTGAGGTTGGCATTTGTTGGTTGTCTTTTTTTTTAAGAATTGTTCACATCTCCTGGTTCTCTGTATGTGGCATAATTTTGGATTGTATCCTGAACATTTTGAATATTATGTTGTTTAGACTCTAAGTCCTGTTATGATTCTCTGTAGAATATTTTTGTTTTAGCAGGCAATCATCTCAGGTTCAGCATGCAAGTGCTGTCTGATTAACTGTGAGTAACAGTCACAGTTTAGTTTCTAGGGCCTCTGCTATTCTTTTTAGGGTCTTTCTTATCCATGTACAGTTTAGGGAAGAGCCTGAGACTCATATAGGTCCCCTAACTACAAGTAGAGTATTCCTTTGTTCAGCTCTCTTCTCTCTAAGGTTACCCACACATGCTGGCCCACAAGGTCTTCTTTTCCAGTTTCTCTGGCCAGAACTACTTGAGACCATCACTACGACAGTTACTGCTGTTACTACTTGAGACCGTCATTACAAGTTCCTACTATTACTGCTTGAGACCATAATTATGAGACTGAACAAAGGGACAAACGTAGAAATGAAAACTTAAGACAAAAGAAACTTTTAAAGGAAGAGGAACAAGGGAAGAAGAAGAGAGCTCCCTGCTTCTAGTGAGCAAAGTCAGTCCCTGAGCTTCCACCGCCCTTTGTATTTATTGAGTAGCAAGAGCAAAGAGGAGGAGGTAGCGATTGGCCAGCTGCTTAATTGATCACAGGTTCATATCATTACTAACAGGCTTCAGATGTACCTAATTACAAGAAACACTTGCTTTTGGGGCATGACTGCCCTCAGCATTCCTTCTGGGTGGCATACGCAGTTGGTCAGTTTGCCAACATTCTGCATTTAGGAGAACAGTTTGCTGTTTACTCAAATAGCCTCCAGTGGTATACTGAGTTGATCACAACCCTCACTCTTTCAGCCTTCAGCAAGAAAGAAAGGGCTTCTCTTTAATTTTAAGTGTCTAGCTTTCCACTTAGCTGCCAACTGATGCCCGCCTTCAAGGCAAACCCAAGAGAGAAAAGGGGAAAAAAAGTAGGACGTCTTTAATGCACAGGGCCTCTTTTTTCCTAGTTCTTCTGGCCAAAAAGATGAGGTTTCTAAGGAAGTTCAGCCATCTACTTCACTGCCACACAGTTCCTGTACTTGAGCTTGCCCTCAGCATAAAGCCTCAAAAGAAAAGGGAAAAGAAAATGAGAAACTCATGCCCCTTCACAATATACGTGCTTTTGCTTACTTTTCAGAGTTCTCAGGTAGTTGCTTTTTTATTTCATCCAGAATTTTCAGTTGTAATCAGTGGAAAAGATAAGTGATATGGGCTCATTCCATTTTGAAACAAAAATGAACTTATTCCATTTTGATGAGAACCAGGTATTTCAATATACTTATATTTAATTTTATTTTATTATATCTATCTTCTCTCTGTGTGTCTGTATTTTCCTATTTTCTCTATATTCACTTCTCTTATTTTCCATCATTTTGCTGATTTTGTTCTCTCTACATATAGATATACCTACAATTATACCCATATCTAAAACTATGTTTATGTATGTGTGTGTTTATATATATATCTAGAGCTTTAACTATATCTATATTTATAAATGTGTTTATATATATATATAAACTTTTTTGAAGTATACATACATGCCCCTGTATGGGATTTTATTATACAAATATCCCAAAATTTATTTTTTTATTCTGCTTTTATAAGCATTTTACTACATAATTTTTGGTTAATATGTATATTTCTATTGGGTGTATACAATGAAGTAAAATTGCTGGGTCATTGGATATACATATTTTCAGCTTTAGTAGATACCCAGGAATATTTATTTTAAAATCATTTCCCACATGACTCTGGGACACAGAAAGGACTATGAATCACTGCTGTAGAGCCAACAGCTTCCTGCTCTCCATCTCCTATTTTGCTTTTAGCTGTAGGTCCATTTCCCTACCCAGCCTATAAAGCTGCCCACAGTCTCCACACAGATCTCAGAACCATGGTGGCCTTGTCCTCTCCACGTCCCACTGAGGCTGAGGCTCAGCTAGGGGCCTCCATCTCAAACCAAAAAAGCTCTAGTTGCTAAGGGAGAGAGCAGATATCGAGTATTAAAACTCTGGAGGCTCCTTGCACAGTTCCCCCTCACCCTGATCTTGCACAAAGATGCAGGGCTGCTTCTGCTTACTTGGGACCTGCTGTCCTTGTTCTTGTCCCTCCCACTTCCCAATTCCCTGACTCCACACCAAGCATTTATACCTGCTTGTAATTCTGAATATGTCAACAAAGACTATTTTTTGCCTTTCTGAAGTTTTATCTCCCTTGGATCCTTAGATGATAAGCCCCTCTTTTATCCTCATCCTGTCATCTCTGCCTCTCCTAGTGAATTCTAACTGCTCATCTTCCACCAGGAGAAAATCCAAACAAAGGTACCTGAGGGTCTTCAACTCTATGGTACTCAAGATTACCTTCTTTTTCTTGCTGTTTATCAACCACTGGAGCTGAAATTTCTTCTAAATGTGCTTTTGCCTTGTCTTTCATTGCCAATTTCTCAGTTGAAAAGAGCAGGTATAACTTCTGCATCAAATCAGTAGCTGTCCCAGAACCATTACTATGATTGTTGCCTAATACAAGGAAATGTTGCACCTGGGAATCAGATTCATCAAACAGCTCACCATTTTCTGTCTTTATTTCATATATCCCAGGAATAAGTCTGAAGTAATAGAGAAGAGAGATAAAAAATTAGTTAGCCAAGTCCCCTGAAAGATTAAATGTGAATACCACCAGATCATATAAGAGGAACCCATTTTATGTATGTGATTGGAATAGTCCAAGTGCAGTTCACAAATGAAATTTGACTCGTGCAATTTTCTAATATTCTGAAGGGAAATTAGACATTTGTGTCTGCAGTTTAGAATTCCAAACCAATATAATTTCTATCATTAAATTTTTATTGAGTACTTAGGATTGTACTTTGTAAAATCAAACTTGAAAGAATCCTTCCTGCCAATCCTCATATGTGTTTTGTTTTCTAAATGGCCAAATGTCGTGTTTTGTTTTTTATGTTTTTATTCTGCTCTAAAAATGTTACGTGGAATCTTTGATATAAGTTTTCTGTTTTGGCAGTAACCAATATTAGAGTTACGTTATCTAGTTACTGAAAAGGTACTAATAGGAGGCATTTTTGGTAAAACAAACAAAAATGGAAACATAGTTCTTTCAAATATAAGTCCTGTTCTATCTGTGATTAATTTCAGATCTGTGCTATCATCACAAACGAGTAGCATTTAAAACACACACACACACACACACACTTGGATCTTGAAAACTAAAATGCTGTTCATTTCACAGTTTTCTTAAGGACTGTTTCCAGTTGTGGTATGATGCAAACTTGGAATTTCTCAACTCACAATACAGTGTTTTCTGTGCCACCATTCTCTGGGTTGGGAGAGGTCATGTTAACACATGTGGCTTTCATATCTTTGGTGGGATATTTGTTGATGGCACCTGGAGAGAGAGTGGGCTGGTTAGTCTAAATTTTACCCATCTACATTATTATCTCACCCAAAGTCAGTTCATATTTTCATGTGGTTGGCAGTGTTTTCAGGAACAACTTTTATAACGGACTTGGCAAAATAGGCACACTCTAACATGGAAATTGTTTGTTCTTGGCAGAGTCAAGAAGATACAGCCAGTCATTGAATAAATAATTCCAATGCTCTATCACATATTTGTGATATAATTTAAGGACATCTCTAAATTCTTCCTATCATTTGTTTCTCTCCCTATAAAAGGAGGATCTTTCTAGAAGACTCTATTTTTTTAAAAAATTATTTATTTATTTTTTATTTTTTGAAATTACACTTTAAGTTCTGGGAGAAGACTCTATTAGCTATTGAAATTGTCTGCCCTATTTATCTTGGGGTTGGGAGAAGCCAAATTTTTACTTGCTACTAAATATAACTGCTAAATTCCAAGATTCCTGAGAACTATGTAAGCCCTGGGGCTTTACGCGTGCCAGAAAACCCGCATCCTTGTGATTCTCTAGTAAACTTGCAGCAGCGGCAGAGACCATTCAATGTAACCTCTGTCACATTCCTAATTCCCAGCACAGGCTAGGACTTGTTTGATGTTACAAGGTTTTGGATGTGCTGCTATATGCTTGTCTAAAGTCACAACACATGGGCAGAGGCTGGGGCAGCCAACCTCAAAGCCCCACTGTGTAAAGACACCCTTAAAAATCCCTGCCAGCTGTCTGGAATAGAGGCTTTAGAGGAGATTTGTCCCTATGGCTCATAAGAATTCAAGTCAGAACTAAGGTTAATTTATAATGACAAGACAAAATAGAAGTCCTTGGAGTAGGTGGAGGGCAGTGTCACTGCGATATTATTTATTACAGCAGTACACCTTGCTAAGGGTTTAGTAATTAAAGTATGATTTACGAGACAAGAGCATAGCCCTGGGGTCAGAATGTGAGGGGTTGAGTCTAGAATTTACTAATTATTACTTGTGAGATTTTAAGCAGTTTATTTAACATTTCTGAATCTCAATCTTTTCACTTACAAAATGGGGTTATGAATACCTTCCTCTGAGGACTGCACTGAAGATTAAATGACACAATCAATTTAAAGAACCTGACACATAGTAAACACTCACAGGTTAGGGCTAAAGGGCACTTTTCATCCATCTGAGGATTTCCTGGCTAAAACTTTGGCAGTGCAGCAGCAAGGCTCATGGTCAAAAAATCTGGGAATTTTCTCTGAGATTTTTTTACTCCCTCCTACTCACTTATACTCTACCACCCTTAACTGAAGTGAGGATCATTTTACTAAGTCTGCTGATGGACTGTACACAGAAACATTAAATCTATCACAAAAGCAATCAGAGAATTAATGACTTACGTCTGATTAAATGGACAAATGGCTTGACAAACTTGATGATATAGTTCCAATCTGGCTTGTGGGTTCGGCCAAGTTGGACCAAGTGATGATCCAGAGGGTGGCTGGCTAATTCTTCCAATTCTTTGTCATTGTGTTTAGGGCCAAAGGAAAACACAAATATGGTGTAGTCTTGACACTTGGCTCTCAGAGACACATTCCTTAAGACTTCTTTGTCTAAAGGGTTGGTTTCACCAGCAGATACTACAAAGATAACTTTGTTTTCCTCAGATTGGGGGTTCCTACAAAGACATTGTCAATTGTCCACTGCAAGGCATGGCCAATAAAAACATCTCCATTGAGCTGTTGAGAGTCTTGGAGATGATGTTTCATTTGGTGTATACTGTTGTAAGTAACCAAATCAAATTCCAGGTAGACAGGGCATTCTTCAGTGTTAGGCATATAGCCTGGGGGAGAGTAGCTCAAGACAGCAACCCTGTCTCCTAAGGTGGAGGTCAGTGGATTGGGGGCGATGTGAAAGTAATCAAGCACTGAGGTTATAAAAGCTTTTACTTCCTTAAACTCATCACTTCCTACTCTTTGGGAAGCATCTATAAGGAAAGCCACATCCATGTAATATTCTTGAAGAGAGACATCTCCAGGTTCATTAGTATGATCTGGTTCTTCTTTTCTGCCATAATTTTCATGTCCTGCAACAGAATAACTCAAGTCATTCTTTTTAATGAAAGATAAGTTTGGAGCTCCTAGTCATAGATGGCAAATACACAGCATGAGGGTATTACCATGCTTCATTTCCATACTCATGGCAGACATCAATAATCACATTGCTTGTTCCCAGATGCACCCTCCAAATCTGTACCCACATAGCACATGCAGAGCCATTACCATTTGACACATATTGTCACATAAGAAAAAACCCATTTGCTATCCTATCTCAGATCTTTGTGAAAGGATTGATTTATCCTCCAGTGATTTTAATATGCAGGATGAGAAACATTCATTTTTAATGTACTTCACATGGCTAAAAAACTTGGAGTACACATTTGCATGAAATTTAATTATATGTAATGACCTCAAGAGAAAGTATAGATACTAAAGTTACATTTATTGGTGGCACAAGCACAAAAACCTTTATATATGTATTCAAAATATATACCATACAGCAATGTCGTGAGAGCAAGTATAAACAAGTGCTGACTTTGGAATCTAAATGCTGTGTGAGATATGACATACTCTAAGAAGCTGGTACTCAAAGTGCCTGCAAACAGTTCATCAGCCCACTTTAAGGTAAGGAGTTTGCACCATGATGTAAGTCAACTATATTACTAAGCACACTGATTAGTTCAGCTGACATTTATTTATTTATTTTCATAGCAAGACTTTCTCTTTGAAGAAAACATTGTCTTGATTTATATTCTGAGACAAGCTTCTTATCTTGCTGCAGACCAGCACTTCAAGTAGTTCTGCTCTAAGCCTAAGAGATCATGAAGCCTGTCTACAATCATATGAATGATGGCTGATTGGCGAGGCGGCAACAGGAAATGCCAGCTCCGAAAGACAGGAAGTAGATGGCCAATGTTCTTTGGTTTTATGAAAGAAGTGAATTTGTGAACCTAATCAAGAAAAAGTAGATTTTTAACTGGCAGAAATGTATTGATCTCCGTTTCTACTCAACCCTTTGTTAGATACTTTTACATTATTTTAATTCTCACAACAACAAATGAGTCAACCTTTATTAATACTATAAACCTAATATAGAAATAAAATGTCAAAAAAAATACCCCACCACCATGGGTGAAGTTATTAACTGTGAAAATGCTTTATTAGATAATGTTTGATGGTTAAATGGGCCTGCCTTCCAGTATAAATTCCATATTATCTCTTTTGAAATCTATTGTTGGATTTAACTTGCTAAAATTTTCTTTAGAATTTTGCATCTATGTTCACATCCTTATGAACGATGTTCTGTAGTTGGTCGGTAGTTTCCCTTTCATGCGATGTATTTGTCTGGGTTTGGTATCAGGGTAATCTGGCCTCAAAAAATGAGTTGGGAACATTCCAAATCTACTCTTCTAGCTATTTTGAAATATGCAATAAATTATTGCTAACTGGTGTTAACTTTAAAGTATATAATAAATTATTGTTAACCATGAGAACACTAGATCTTATTCCTTCTAATAAGTATCTTGTGCCCATTAACCAGCTCTTCTTTATTCCCGCCTCCCTATTAGCCTTCCTAGCTTCTGTTAACCACCATTTTATTCACAGATATCCCAGTTATCCAGATTTGATCATTACACATTGAATGCTTCTATCAAAATATCACACGTACCCCAAAAATATGTACAACTATTATGTATTCATAAAATTAAAATAATAAAATGAAATAAGTGAGTTGTGAAATATTCCCTTTTCTTTAATGTTCTGGAAGAGTGTTCATAGAATTGGTATTAGTTCTTCCTTAAATTTTTAGTTGAATTTACCAGTGAAATCATCCATACCTGGAGTTTTCTTTATGGGAAGATTTGAAGTACAAATTCAATCTCATTAATAGGTATAAGGCTACTTAGGTTATTTCTTCTTGAGTAAGCTTTGGTCGTTTACACATTGCGAGAAATTTGTGTATTTTACCTAAGCTGATTTATAGGCAAAAGATTGTTCATGGCCGGGCGCGGTGGCTCACGCTTGTAATCCCGGCACTTTGGGAGGCTGAGGTGGGCGGATCACGAGATCAGGAGATCAAGACCATCCTGGTTAACACAGTGAAACCCCGTCTCTACTAAAATACAAAAAATTAGCCGGGCGTGGTGGCGGGCGCCTGTAGTCCCAGCTACTCGGGAGGCTGAGGCAGGAGAATGGCGTGAACCCGGGAGGCGGAGCTTGCAGTGAGCGGAGATCGCGCCACAGCACTCCAACTGGGCGACAGAGCGAGACTCCGCCTCAAAAAAAAAAAAAAAATCATTCATAATATTCCCTGGTTATCCTTTTAATATCCTTGAATACATCTCCCTTCTCATTTCTGATATTGGGAAGTTGTGTCTTCTCTTTCTTCCTGGTGAGTTTGATTATAGATTTATCAATTTTATTGATCTTCTCAAAGAAACAACTTTTGGGTTTATTGACTTTATTGTTTCTCTTTTTTCAATTTCACTGAATTCCACTTCATTTTTACTATTTTCTTTCTTCCACTTACCTTGGGTTTATGTGGTTCTTCTTTCTCTGATTTCTTAAGGTAGAAGTTGTGATCATTGATTTGAAACATTTCTTCTTTGTCAATATAGGCATTTAATGCTATTTATTTCCTCCTAAGTACTGCTTAAATGGAACCTCAAATTCTGGCATATTGATTTTATTTTCTTTTATTTCCAAATATTATACTTTCTAATGTCCCTTTTATTTATTCTTTGACCACAGACTATTTGAAAGTGCTTTATTTAGTTTCCAAATACTTAGGGAGTTTTCAAAGATCTTTCTGCTATTGATTTATAATTTAATTTTGTTTCGGTCAGAGAACACATTTGCTACCACTTGAATCCTTTAAAATGTTGAGCATTGTTTTATGGTCCACAATATAGTCTATCTTGGTAAATGTTTCTTGTGCACTTGAAAAGATTATATATTCTACTGTTGATGGAGTGTTCTACAAATGTCAGTTAGGTCAAATTAGTTGACAGTGCTGCTCAAGCCTACTATATTCCTGCTGATTTTTTTTTTTAATCAATTATTGGGAGAAGATCCTGAAATTAACTAATACTCTTTTCATTTTTTAAATATTTTTTCCTTTGTGTTTCATTTTGGAGAATTTCTATTGCTATGTTTTCAAGTTTGCCAATCTTTTTGTTTTGCCAAATCTAACCTGCCATTATCCCATTCAGTGTATCGTTCATCTCAGACAAAATGGTTTTCGACCCTGCAAATTCTATTGGAATCTTCTTTTTATACCTTTCATGTTTCCACTTAACTTTTTAACATATTGAATACTGTTACAATGACTGTTTTGATATCTTTGCTAATTCTAACATCTATGTCTGTTGTGGTTTGTTTTTTGAGTGATTATACTCTTCATTATGTTTTGTGCATTTCTGCTTATGACAGACATTGGGAAATTTTCCTTGTTAGGTGTGAAATACTTTTGTATTCTTGTAAATATCCATGTGCTTAGTTCTGGAAGGCAGTTAAGCTGCATGGAAAGAGTTTGATCCTTTTGGATCTTGCTGTTATGATTTGCTAGGTGAGTCTAAAGCAGTGGTTAATTCAGGGCTAATTATTTCCTATTGCTGAGCTAAGACCTTCCTAAGTTTTCTCCCCATTACTATGTGAATTATGTTCTTTTCCAGGCTTGCTGGTGGGAAAAAAAACATGATTCCTAGTCCTGTTGAGTAAATGGCACTATTTTAAGAGGGTTCTTTCCCTGGTCTCAGGTAATTCCTTCACATGCATGTGCTGTCAATACTGTCCTGAATAACCCAGGGAGACCCTCTGCAGACCTCTGGGGTTTACTCTCTGTGCAGTTATCCCTCTCTGGTATCCCACCCTGTCAGCTGTCACTGTCTTGGGCCTCCTGTTCTCTCAGCTCTGAGTCCTCAGCTCCAGGAGCTCATTGGGCTCCTCCTCCTCAATGCCCTCTTCTTGTACCATGGCCTGAGAGTACTCAGGACTATAAGCCGGAGCACTTGTAGCATTCATCTGTTTCCCTTCTCTAAAGATTACTGTATTTCATTTCCTAATGTCCAGTGTCTTAAAAGTTGTTATTTCATATATTTTGTTTATTTTTTCTCTTTTGTTTATTACAGTTGTGAGGTAAATTCAACTACTTTACTCCATCTTGGGCAGTTCTAAAAGATGATAACTGACCATCTTGTTTGAGATGCTTCTTTCCTTCTTACAAAGGACTAAGAACTGGTCATATATACACCACATTCTTCCTTTATCACTAAATACATTTATAGTAATTGAACAGGATTTTGCATTGCACAAGCATGTTTGAAATTTATGGGCCTCCTATTCTCCACCAGGAACCCAGTGGCAAACTCTTCTTAGAATTTCTGGTCAAGATTGAGGTCCCTGATTAAACAACCAAACATGAAACTAGAAGTGCAGACCACAGCATGTATTTTGTATTCTTTGCACATCACCACCAGAAACACTTCTAGAGTTCTCAGCCATAGTGTGTTAGGAATTGTGAAGATTAATTAAATGAACATTTCTAACTTTTTGGAGTTTGTGATCCTTTTTGGAGTTGTGGAGTTGACTAACCATTACCTGTGATGTTACCATGATCTCTGTTTTCAACTACAGCATTTCAGTTTCTTTAAAAAGGCCAACCAACACAGTTTGTTAAACATAAAGAAAAGCATGGCTGGGTGTGGTGGCTCATGCCTGTAATATCAACACTTTAGGAGGCTGAGATAGGAGGATCACTTGAGGCCAGGGGTTCAAAATCAGCCTGGGCAACATAGTGGACCCATCTCTACAGAAAATTTAAAAAATTAGCCGGGCATGGTGGTGTGTGCCTGTAGTCTCAGCTACTCTTGAGAGGCTTAGGCAGGAGGATCGCTTGAACCCAGGAGTTTGAGGCTGCACTGAGCTGTGATCACACCACTGCATTCCAGCCTGGGCAACAGAACAAAATCCTATCTCTAAAAAGAAAGAAAAAGAAAAAGATATTCATAATATTCTAGTAGATTCATAAATATTCTAGTAGAAGCAAAAGGGTTAACTTACCACGTTAGTGAAATATTTTTTTTCTGCAAGCCCATACCAGAAATATTACTGTTTTTCCAGTTTTTTCTTTATAAACAAGCAAAATCTCAATCCTTTTCTAAAATACCCCTCAGAACTATTTTCTAAAGAGGTATATTTCATCTACAAAATGTCTAAAAATAGGTCCCTTCCCAACTTAAAGGACTAGAATGAGAATCTCTGAGGCTAAATGTAGATGATGTACCTTGAAAACTCTAAAATTTAGTCAAACCCAGGGTGTGATTATTCTACTTGGAGAATAATTCATCTTACTTAGGGAGACAAGGTCTTCAAAAATATTTTCTTTCAAGATAATCTGGCAGAAGTGTGGATAAAATATACCCATAGCTCACAATGGTGCTGTGTATTTTCTGGAAATGTCAACCCAGCCAAATTCTCATCTTCAACTCTGTGAAAGAATTTCCTTAGAATGGCAGAGGAAGGGGAGCTGACCTACTTTCCTACGGGCAAGATTTGGAAGGAATTAGGGATTCAGCAGAATTTCCAGGGAAGCACCCCCAGAGAGTAGCCTGACTTTGGCCAATGACTCAAGCCACAACACCAAATGTGCTCCAGTAACGTTAGGGAGAAGCGGGGCTGGAAAGGAAACTTAGAGAAGGGAGGCTCTAACGGACTTGGGCCATCTGGACTGGGATGAGATATACTGTGAGGCTGCTATGCTGCCTTTCATGGCATTTGTGGGAAATCTCAAGATATACATGAATTATCCAGTGGCCTGCTTTGAAATTTGTTCAGGGGACAAAATTAACCATGTGTTCTTCATAGGCAAGCCACATGTACAATTGAGGCTACTTGATCTGTGAGGTTCTGTCCAGATGAACTGTACCTAATATTTTCCAAGTTGATATTTTTTATGATTTCCCATGAGATTAGCAGTACTTTCTTTTGGCTTTTCTACTTTCTTAGTATTTAATCAAGCATTTAGTTTGCTTCAGGTCTTGTGCTCAGCTCTATGCTTGTCTTCTTTCATTTAATCTTCCTTGAAGCACTATGAGGGTAGAAAAATCACCATTTCCATTTTACAGATGAGCAAACCAAGCCTTGGAAAGGGTGAATGAGTTGGCTAAGAAAGGATGGCTGATAAGTGGTAGAGGCAGGATTTGAACCCAGCTTGGTCTAGCTCCTTCAGAAGAACTGGTCATTAGAGATGGGAGTCTAGCAGAAAC
This sequence comes from Rhinopithecus bieti, assembly GCF_001698545.2. Lineage (NCBI taxonomy): Eukaryota > Metazoa > Chordata > Mammalia > Primates > Cercopithecidae > Rhinopithecus > Rhinopithecus bieti. The sequence goes on from NW_016824412.1 coordinate 1,021,134, forward strand.
ATGAAGTGACTCATCAACCAGCTCGCTTAAGGCCCTGGGACCTGGTGTGAAAAATGTGCTTCTCAGTCAATGGCTGTTCCTTCTGGCTGAAGCCACCAGAGAATGTTTTCTTCCAAAAGTAAGCAACTACATATGAATTAAATGCAATTTGTAATTTTTCTCTTCTTAGGCATTGTAGAACAGTGATTATCAACAGAATATTCAGAGTTTGAGTCCTGCCTCTGTCATTTGTTAACTTTGTGACCCTGAGTTTTCTCCATGCCTCAGTTTCATTACCTTAAAAATATGTAATAATATACCACAACCTTACAAGGTTTTTGAGAAAATTAAAGTTTGCACCATGCTTTGCGTATCCTAATTACTCCACAAATATAATTTTTAGAAAGAAACAAAGAAAAGTCTCAGGCATCTGAAAATCCTTCCCATGACAGTATATTATCCAAACCAGGACTTCTACTGAAAAAAGCAAAGTCAGCTGGTCTAATTTACACACACATGCACAGGTGTACAGATGCTCTCAGAAATGAGAACTCTCATTCTGTTGTGTTGACACATGCTTAACTTCAAGGAGTAGGTAATCATTCATACACCTCTCCACTTATCACTGCCAGCCCAGGCCCATCACCCCTCCTGTCTGGTAAAGTCACTGGTCAAGTTCTAAAGGCATGAATTGGGGCAACAAAGGAGGCAGGCACAAATACGTATGTGTCTGATGGATGTCATTGATTTTATGCCTAAGGGAAATATAGACATACTAAAAATTCTCTTGTTTTGCTGTTTGAAGTCCTTTTTCCTCATTTACCTGAATAAGTAGGGATGACTGCCTTAAAATCGATTTCATCCTTTTCTCCAAAGACTTATAATTCATGTCTTTTGGGCCTAGATTTTTCTAGGTGGCATTTAGATGATAAGAGTGAGTCTTGTGGGTCATTTCCTACTCTGAAACAGTAGTCTGCAGAAAGGGACCAGCACACTGAGAAAAGGCGATGCATGCCTTAGGAGTCATTTATACCCAAATGACCTGGGATATGGCAGGTTGGTTTTAATGGAGTTATTTATTCTGTGCTCTGTGCCTCCGGATGAGTTTATAAGAAGGTTTTTTTTTAAATTTAAATTTAAAAATAGAATTGTGCCACAAAAACTATGATTACATGATTTAGTGATTTAGTTTATACTCAAATTTGGCCATTGGATATATCTCCTCATTTGTAAATGCAGAAATGACCATCACCAGGCAACATGGCATACGTTGTTAAAAGTCCGTGTTTGTGTGTTGATGGTCATGTTTTTGAATCCTGGCTCTGCCACTTACAATCTACCTGAATTTGTGTGAGGTTCTTAACCTTTACATCAGTGTCTTCATTTGTAAAAGGAAATGATGATAGATTTAATTTAATAAAGATTAAATAAAATCATGTCTATAAAGTGCTTATATGGTGGCTGGCCCATGGTTGCCCTCAATAAGCAGTAGCTTCTGTGATTACTATTATTCCTCATTCATTGTTTATCAATCAGGTGATACTGTGTTCGCCGGGCGTGGTGGCTCACGCCTATAATCCCAGCACTTTGGGAGGCCGAGGTGGGTGGATCACCTGAGGTCGGGAGATCGAGACCAGCCTGACCAACATGGGGAAACCCCATCTCTACTAAAAATACAAAATTAGCCGGGCGTGGTGGCACATGCCTATAATCCCGGCTACTATGGAGGCTGAGGCAGGAGAATTGCTTGAACCTGGGAGGCAGAGGTTGCGGTGAGCCGAGATCGTGCCATTGCACTCCAGCCTGGGCAACAAGAGTGAAACTCTGTCTCAAAAAAAAAAAGAAAAAAAAAAGTGATACTGTGTTTGCAATACTTTGAAAGGTGTCCTGAATGGAATGAATGTTGATCCCCCAAAGCATGCCACATTTTTTTTTTAATTAAACTCAATATTTTCTGAATTGAAGTAGTCATTTTTTGCACACACAGAATATACCTGACAGATGACAAGTTTCTTGAAGACAGAGCTTATGTCTGAGTCTTTTTTAAAATCTCCCTAATTTCCCCAAAAAGTCCACTTCAGGGCTTAGTTCAGAACAGGAGCCAAAGACATATTTGTTATATGAAAGAATGTCTGAATAGTTAAGGAAAAATTCATGCAAAAATCTAAGAGTCTTTTCATATAGTAAGCCCTCCATGAGGGCTGCCATCATCCAACTAACTTGCCATCACCACTACCACTACAGCCATCACCATCACCACCACTCTCACTACCACTCCACCATCATATCTTCCTTCTATCACCAGTACTACCACCACCACCACACCACTGCCATCATTACCATTACTATCACCTCCTCACTATCACCATCATCACTACCACCATCACCACCACCCCACCTTCATACTTTTATCTCCATCACCACGAATATTATCACCACCACCATCCCTACCACCCACCTCAACCACAACCATCAGCAACAGCAAACATCTTCACTACCATCATCTTTGCTACTACCATGACCAGCACCAATGCTATCATCACCACCGCCTCCATCACCATCACCACCATCATCATCTACTTAATACTTCAAGTACCCAGTTTTTATTCCATTAGAAAGGGTCACATGACATAAAATGCCACCAACACTCTAGAACATTCATTAGTTGCAACAAATGATTGCACAAAACATACAGAAGCAATGTCAGTGTACGTCTGAATTCAGATAGTCCACTTATTCTGAACCCTCAGTTTACATGCGTCTTGTTCACATGTGAAACTTTCATGGAAGACAACCAAAACTATAATGACAGTATTCATAACAAATTGCCAAGTAAAAGGAAGCGCAGCCATCTCAGTTGACAGCTTAAAATGAAGTAATGGGAGACTCAGTTTATTTCACAAAGAGCAACACGATGGTTAAGATTTCTTAACATTTTAAACATGTTATTATTTAATAACATTTAAAACATGTTACTAAAATCCAGACATTACTACAATTCTGCTGCTGATTTCTTATTTGAAAAGTGTACTGATAGGAAAGCAGAACATTCAGCTGATGTTCCTTGGATGACTCAGAAGCCAATACTGCTGCATTTTATTCCAGTGCAGATTTAAATTTAGCCCAAGTAAAAATATACATTCAAGTTTGATACATGACAGCAAAAATTAGAAGCAATCCAAGTGTGCAAAAAAAGTAAATGGTCAAATACATGCATTCATTCCTCAAAAGGAACATTTTGAGAACATTTAAAAAATCAGTATGGGCCGGGCGCGGTGGCTCAAGCCTGTAATCCCAGCACTTTGGGAGGCCGAGACGGGCGGATCACGAGGTCAGGAAATCGAGACCATCCTGGCTAACATGGTGAAATCCCGTCTCTACTAAAAAATACAAAAAAACTAGCCGGGCGAGATGGCGGGCACCTGTAGTTCCAGCTACTCGGGAGGCTGAGGCAGGAGAATGGCGTAAACCCGGGAGGCGGAGCTTGCAGTGAGCTGAGATCCGGCCACTGCACTCCAGCCTGGGCGATAGAGCGAGACTCCGTCTCAAAAAAAAAAAAAAATCAGTATGAAGCTTACAGTAATATAGAAAATGTTGTGACATAATGTCGTATGAAAAGCAGGATATGCAATTAAATAAAACTGTAAACCTATATGCCTATGGAAAAACAAAAGAACGTATTATGCATTGAAAATAACTCAATTTGCTAAATTGTTTGATTTGAAACTTGGTATTTGAATTTTATATGGCATAATAGTACTTTTATCATTTGTAAAAAATATATAGTAGAATCTTGGACAGTTAATAAGGGAACAGTGGACAGGGTGTAGCAGTAGAGAGCCTGTCTAGTGAGTCTGTCAGTTCCATAAACTTGGGGGCATGAGGTTTCTTCTAAAACACTTCCCTTAAGAGTGACTTGATAATTCATTGTTCTGAGGGGCTGTCCTGTGCATTGGAGAATGTTTAGCAATGACTCTATTCACTAGATGCCAGTAGGGTCCTCCAATTTTGACAATAAAAAATGTCTCCAGACGTTGCAACATGTCCCCTTGTGTGGGGTAGGGTAGAGCTGCTCCCAGGTGAGTTTTTACCAGGTCATCACTAATACCCTTCCAGTTCTATTATCCTAGGAGTAATTCAAAGCAAAAAATACATATATATGGGCTCTAAAACCAAAACAATTTATAAATCAGAATAAGAGTAAAGTTAGAAAAATTAAACAGAAAAACAAAACCTGTGTAAATTCCCTTAAGCAAAACTCCAGCCTAGTCTGAAGCAGCAAGTGTTGCTTCTCATTTCTTAATGAGCTCATTGAAAAGAACATCAGCTGAAGTTATCCTAAGGCCTGGGGCTGCTTAAAGCTAGGAGCAGGCCCTAGGCTGCGTTTGGGTTGGTATTTAAAATGCATTACAAATTATCCTATTTTTTAATTATGAAAGCAGATTAGCTGTATCTTAAATACTGGTTAATATAGCATTTAAAAAACATTTCACAAGAAAATATCTGCAAGCATAATACAGCATCTTTGACGAAAGTGCTAGTTTACCAGTGGGTCAATAGTTGCAATTTAATTAGAATTAAACAACCCATTTTAGAGTTACATAACGTCGAAGAACAAAGTGCATTTTGTGGCAAGTAATTAGAAGGGACTGCATGTTGCAAGGGATTTTTATATTGCAGATGTTATGTTCAAAAAGCTTGTTAGTATCTCTAGATAATGTCTACATATTTAGATCTTAAATGTGTTTTGTCAGATAGATGTTGGATGGATAGATGGATGGATGTTCTTGAATAAGATAAAATTACAATCTACTTCACGTGGAACTCTTTAGCAACACAAATTCTCATTTCTATTCTGTGATTCTAGATACCCAATTGTTTTCAGCTCCATTGAGAGCACAGATTAAATCTGGCACACCAAAATGTTCAAACGTGCGGTGACCCATAAACTTCTGCCTACATCAGAATCACCTGAGCTTCTTGTTAAAACCCAGATTGTGAGTCCTGCTCCCAGAATTTCTGATTCAGTAGTCCAGGACAAGTGCTGAGAATCTGTGTTTCTAATGAGTTCCCAGGTGATGCTGATGCTGCTTGTGTAGGAACAACACTTTGAGAACCATTGACGTGGTTGATCTCAAGCTTGAGGGCATACAAATATTACCTACGTGGTTATAAAGTTTGTAGCTTTCTCCTCCTCATTCACACTCCTAAGTATGAAACAGTAGTTATCAGGAGGGCTTAGGAATCTGTGCTTATAATGAGCTTCCAGGTAATTCTGATATGGGTTGTCCTTGGGCTGCTGTAAGTAAAAGGAGGGCCAGGAAAGGTGATAGAATTGAAGATGATTTCAATTCAAACCAGAGCAGATGGGGAGAAACAGAGAAAGAGGCATAGGTAAGAAGATAGTCAGTGACTGTGCTTCTTTGGAAAGAGGGAGATACACAACTCATTGCCAGCTCACAGGACTCTGGGTACTACAAATTTCTTAAATGGTTAAGATTCCTGACTTCTCCCAGCCTTTCAGTTCAAGGGCAGACAGATCAGCCATCAGCCAAAAGAATTAGATTATGAATGGGTAACAAACACAGCATATGGAGGTGCTTATGAAACTTACCAACCTTTTATTTGTGCCATACATCTGGAACTTATCAAAGCTCATTTCTGAGTGACTGAATAAAATATCTGAACTACAACTCACTCTACAGGACAGCACACTATACAGGAAGTTCTCAGCAGTTTTTGGCAACTGGCTAAAGATGATTGAAAGAAAGAAAGAATAGCACAAAGTTCCTAGAAAACACTTATGGTCTGAGACTCACATTTATTTTAAAGGATTAAAAAATACACATTATGCTTCTGTCTGAAGCACTCAGTGTTGCCAGGCTATCCCAATCTGACGTAATCATCCCCAGAACTCAGCATACTTCAACTCACTGCAGGAGAAACTGGGTGCAGTAGGATTTACATTTTTTTCCCTGCTAGAGCTATGAACAATTATTTCTTCAGCCAAATGGGACCTTACACTAACTACACATATCTTGATTCTCAGGGAGCTGAAAAAACCAATGAAAAGTCTTTATTTTATACTGAACATCAGTCATTAACAATGGCTGCAGAGATGCCCTTCTTTCCTTCCTTCCTTTCATATCCAATCATATCTGTCTTTCCTGAAAATGTTAAGCTTCTAAATTAGTAGACTTTGGAATGCTTCGCTCTAACAAAGCTACCACAAATGACAATTTGATACTCTAACCCTCTGCCAAAACACCACTTCTTCTCGTTTTTCCCCTTTTAAAACCAAACCATAACAAATTCTTGTGCCTTGAAGGCTACTGTAATTTGCTATTCATTAAAATGAACATGCACAATTAATATCCATTAAAAGGTACAAATCTTTAATTTTCTTCTTTAGTTTGTGTCTACAAGAAAATAAAAAAAGTTTTAACTAAAAAAAATACACATTTGAATGTCTTAATGCCATGGTACTACATATATCTAGTTTTACTGCATCACTTCTTTTTTTGAGCTAAGGTGCCTATTTTTCAACTAATGATTGTCTTTTTTATCCTTAATTGTAGCTTGTACAAAGGTAAGTTTAGCTGTTTTAAAGATAAGGTTCAAATATTTATATTTTAGAAATAATTGTGGGGATGTAAGTGTTAAACCCAAGAAAAAAAATTTATGTGGGGAAGCTACTAAGAATGAATATTATAGTACAAAATTGGCCCCTTTTTCTCTTGTACTTACCTATTCTAACTACCATATGATACTTTTGGAACAATGCTTAAAATGCTGACATTCTGCCAAATAAGCATTTTAGAAGATTCCAGATGCATAGGTGGAATGGCTGAATAGTCTCTTTGGAATTGAAAATAAATGTATTTTTAATTTATATGGGTATAGAGTGGGTGTATTTATAGGGTACATAATATGTTTTGATACAGGCATGCAATGCATAATAATCACATCATGGAGAATGGGGTACCTCATTCTCATCATGGAATGATGAGAATCATCATTTATCTTTTGTATTACACAATTGAATTACACTCTTTTGGTTATTTTTAAATTTTTTTAAATTATTGACTATAGTTACCCTGTTGTGCTATCAAATAGAAGTTCTTCCTCTTTCTTTCCTTTTTCTCTACCCATTAACCATTCCTACCTCCCATCACACTTTTTAATGAAAGTACAGACACACTCCTTTGTATCTGATTTGTTTGAAATTATTACATTTTTACAAAAGTTATTGCTTTGCCATTAAAATGTATAGAGTAGGCATCAAGGCAGTTTATGCTCTATCATTTCTGGGTACCACAAAAATAAAACATACTTTCTCATAATATCACAAATTCTGGAACACTGGCCAGGCCAACTTTTAAAAGTCATTTTAAAGGGAATTGCTTGAACCCAGGAGGCGGAGGTTGCGGTAAGCCAAGATTATGCCATTGCACTCCAGCCTGAGCAACAAGAATGAAACTCCATCTCCCCCACCAAAAAAAAAAGTCATTTTAATCCCTCCTTTGCTCTGATGTTCACTATACTGCTTCCTTCTACACCATACTAACCTTCTAAACTGTGGATTCTAGAGAAATCTTAAGCGTGGTGAGAATATCAGGGACATTTCTGAGAGGTTCTATCAGTGATCTCCCTAGCAGTGCCTGTCACCATTCAATTTCAATAAAAGTAGAAGTTGTATCTACCATAACGAACTTAAAAAAAGTTGCTTTAGATACCAGCCTTAATTTATTTGATATTCTACCAGTGTTAAAAGATGAGGATCCCAGCTATTTAAACATTTCCATCATGACTTTTCATTTTCTTACCAGAAGTGAGACTTGCAATGTCTGCAGATTTTTTATCTTTTCATAACTGATCATTAATTTTGTGGCTCAGACACTGGGCTTGGAAGGTAAACGAAATAGTCACTTCCATTGTCCTCTATCTTTACAAAAGATGATTCTCTCCCAGAATTTAATTCTTGGCCAATGAAGTCATTCTCTCCTGAAAAATCTTCTTGTAGCTCAGTAGTAAATCTAGGAAAAAACAAAAAACAAACAAAAAAAAAACTTTAGGTGAGTCTAGATAACTTTAGAGAAGGAGGCAAATAAAAAAATCCTAACATTTAACATAGTTATTTAATTATCTCCTTAAAAAACCAATTGGGTGGTGAAAATATAAATCCATTTCAATCAAATAATTCATTGAGATTCATTATACATATTATTTTTTAAAACTCTGATAAAATTTTCTACTTATTCTATCCTCACATCTGTCTAGAGGCTATTAAGTACTACTTTGGAATAACCAAGTTTGATTTGTGCAGAGTTTTATTGTTGTTTTTTTTTTGAGACAGGGACTCACTCTTTTGAGACAGGGTCACCCAGGCTGGAGTGCAGCGGTGCAATCACAGCTCACTGCAGCCTCAACCTCCTGGGCTCTAGCAATCTTCCCACCTCAGCCTCCTGAGTAGCTGGGACCATAGATTCATGCCACCATGACGGGCTAATTTTTAATTTTTGTAGAGATTGGGTCGTGCTGTGTTGCCCAGGCTAGTCTCGAACTCCTGGGCTCAAGTGATCCTCCCTCCTCAGCCTCCCAAACTGCTGAGATTACAGGTGTGAGCCATCATGTCCAGCATGTACAGAGTTTTAGATAAGTGAAAAGAAACTCACAAGCATTTGGAACAATCATATTATATCTCAGATTGATACCAATCACCATGGAAAATGCAGAAAAAACTTAATCTACCAAGCACTGCTGTGAGAAAGTAAGATTATATAAAACATAACCCATATCAGTGCCTCTTAAAATAGTGTCTACATTTATAATCATAGCAGTTTAAGAGTTCTCTGTGATAATTTGAGAGTTTTGTGTTTTTATTTGGTTGATGATGTAAAACATATTCAATAGAAGTTTATTCTTGATTATGCAATTTTATGTAATTTCAATGTCTGTGTTTGCATTTGCATTTGATACTAATGTTTGGCACCCAGTAATATGACTTTAACTGTTGAGAGTTAATGAGGAGAGGAAGCAAAGTCAGATGTAATACGTAAATAATACGTTCACACCAAGAGAAAATCAAATGATATCATGTGTGATGGCACACTGTGTGAATAATTTTGCAGTAGTGCAGGTGAAGATACATGGTGGGGAATCATGTCATCATGTAACAGAGTAGGCAAGCTGCATGTCGATGTTCTTCTGCAGCATGCACCATATTTTATATATTTTACCAACATCTACCATTTTTTTGGTTTTTAAAAATTCCATTTTGACAAAGAAGAATCATTCATTGCATTAAGTTAGTGTTGAAAATTTTTGTCTCACTGAGTTTGTCTGGATTTGATGTATTAACTTGTTTTGGTTTAACAGCTGCATAAGAACTATAAGTGTATAATATTTACAGCTAGATTTGTGTTTGTAAATGTTTAAATAACATTATATTTTGTCTGCTGTCCTATAGGATTGGTTTCCCTTGTCAACAACTTTATGATTTATTCAAGGTTGGGAAACACCGCTTCACGTAAGATCAGTGCCACATTGTCCTTCAGAAGGTGTTGGCTGCTAGATGCTTCCCTGCATAATTACCAAGTAAATTGAAATATGACATTAGAGGAACACGTGCTTGCATGAATTCTGGAGAACTCACCTTTCCATTTTGCTCCTGGGTGTATCAAAGAGACCTTATCTGTTCTGAGAAGCTCTTTTACTTAATTGCAATTTGAGAAGATGGGGTGATTGTGGGTCTAAACCTGGACCTAAACCGGGGTCTAAACCTGGGTCTAAACACGGTCTCAGGGATCTAAGCTCGATGAAGCACATAGAAAAGAAGAAAGCAACCAAGACGGGCCACTGTCACTCAGTTTCAGAGCAAAGATTCATTCAGATTAATTAGTTATATTTCTATTTAGGATACAATATCAAGGAACATTATATACACTATTATATTGTGGAGTCTTTTATGCTAACTTTTGGAGATGAAACATGAATCATATGTAGCCTCGGACTTCAGCAAGACAAGACCGTGGGTAGACCCTAATAAGTGCCTCAGCAGTGCAAAAAAAAAAAAAAAAAAAAAAAAAACTATGGGTTTTGATGGGGAGTAAACATTGGTTTCAAACACAAGATAGCTTCAATCTGGATCATGAAAGACGGCTAGGGTTTCACTGAAAGGAGCAAGAGTCCCAGGCAGTGTGAAATGGGATAATTCACACAAGGCAGGTAAGAGTTCAGTGTGACCAGAACTCATGGTTGGGAGAAATAAGAAGTGAGGTTGAGGTGGATCGAGGATAAATTGTGGGTTCTATTCTGGGGTAAATTTCAATACAGGAATTTCTGAAGAAACCATGAATTTAAAAGCAAAATTGTAATAAAGCTTATAATGTTATAAAAACATCAAATTGGAAATCATACCTGATATGTAATTTCAGCTATGGAAAATGGAATGCATAAAAAGTCTACTTCAGTGACCTTGTTAGCATACTCAACCTAATAAAGTGTTATTAACCAGTTATACTCCCATCAGCCAATTAACAGTCACTTGTAAATATAAGAGCTTTCTAACTCACTGGAAACCATCATTTCGATCATTCTCTCCTTCTAAATTGATGAGACTACAGGCATCCTCAAGCATCGGTGGTGGGTACTGATTGAATCCCCCTATTGAGAGAACAAAGTTATAGTTAGATTTTAAAACTGGAAATGATGTTTCCTAGGTAAAGAGAATCCCAACAGGAATCCTCTTGAAGCAATTAATGTCACTAACATATTTCAGCAAAATTTGGCTGGGGTGAAAACAGAAAATAGCTGTTAGAAATAGCACTCAAAATTTGATTTCAGAGTGTTTTAGCAGCCAAAGGATTATCAGAATCATGGAAACAGACTTCCTCAAATTGTTCATCTAAGGGCTAGCTGTGATGCAGGGACACATGATTTTCACATGCTCAGGCTAACATAATCTAAGAGATACTCTATTCTGGTTCATCAAAGGTTTTTCACCCAGACTTATGCTAACAGATCAAACAGAGACAAGGTAATGTTTCATTACATGATATTGATATCATTTCTGTGCTTCTGCACCCGTTAACATTGATTCCTATGAGGAAAAGAATCACAGACAAGATTTTACCTTACTGGTCTAAATAACATGCCTATTTATCCCCTTCCTGATGTTGTTCTATACATTTTGGAATATTGAGAAGTATGTTACCCTGCCCCATTCAGGAAAATAAAAGATTTTAAAGAAGACCTTCAGCCATTGAATGATCCAAGGTTCTATGAAAATATCTCAAATAATGTCTGTAGTTTTATAATAATCACATTTTTGAATTCTAAGATGAGCATGTTTTTCCTTTTTTTCTATTTCTTTTTTTTTTTTTTTTTTTTTTTTTTTTTTTTTTTTTTTTTTTTTTTTTTTTTTTTTTTTTTGAGACGGAGTCTCACTTTGTCACCCAGGCTGGAGTGCAGTGGCCGGATCTCAGCTCACTGCAAGCTCTGCCTCCTGGGTTCACGCCATTCTCCTGCCTCAGCCTCCAAGTAGCTGGGACTACAGGCGCGCACCACCACGCCCGGCTAATTTTTTGTGTTTTTAGTAGAGACGGGGTTTCACCATGTTAGCCAGGATGGTCTCGATCTCCTGACCTCGTGATCCGCCCGCCTCGGCCTCCCAAAGTGCTGGGATTACAGGCGTGAGCCACCGCGCCCGGCCTTTTTTCTATTTCTTTAAAATGAAAATGCATCTCTGATAAATTGCATCTGACACTTACTGTTGGGTGGGCAGGAATTGTGAGGCAGTGGTCATTGCCTGTGCATGTGGGAACAGCAAACATGCCAGCACCAAAACTTGTAGAATTGGGGATAGCAGTTTGAAAACATTCCCATAAATACCAGCAGAGGAGTCTTTTCACTCCTACAAACCAAGTGGTTGTGGGAAGGCAGTGAATTGGGTGTGTTTAACACTTCCCAGGTAAAAGTCAAAAGTAAGCTACCTCTACATAATTGCAAAGCCACTTAACAGTCCAGCATGACCAGCTTTGAGTTGTTTTATAGTCTTTTAAAATGTTGCATTATCATCAATCTTAATGGCCCAAAGAACAATACTGCATAGAAAAAAATGGATACCAATGACTCTGAGCCAAGAAGTAGCTCAAAAGAGTCAAATTCTGAATAAGAAGTTGTTTTAGGAATGCTTTATCCTGCCTATTTCACATAGATTTTCTTTTTATGCATGCACAGGAGTGATATATTTACTATACATCCAAAAGAACTCTTTCAATTGCTGTAAAATAAAATGCTCTAATAGGAAAGTTGGCATCAAAATTTAATTGGAAACTTTTTTTCCTTTACATTATACAATTGAGGGCATCTTAGATTTAAAGAAATAACAGTGTTCCCAAGAGGGCAACTATTGGATTATTTAATTGAATATGAATCACAGGAGAAAGGTGGAGCTCTCCTTGCAATGAAAAGTGAACGCTCAAGAAATCATCACTGTGGTGTTGTTGAGAAATCCTTTGAATAGCAAGGAAACTGGGATTGTACAGTGGTAGAACTGATTCCAGCCAAGTTTACTTCTAAAACTGTCAGATTTCCAGAAAGGAAAGGTTCAGCTCTGATTCTGTGGGATCTTAAGGAGAAGGGTTTCTCAACCTCAGTGCTATTGCTATTGACATTTGGGGATGTATTATTCTTTGTTGTGGTGGGGGTCTGTCCTGTGAATTGTGGGATGTTTAGCAATATCCCTGACCTCTACTTGATACTAGTAGCATCCCCAAGTTGTGACCGCCAAATAATGCCTCCAGACATTTCCAAATGTCCCCTGGGGCAAATTGTGCCTTATTGAGAACAATTGCTCTAGAAAAGTGTTTTCCCAAACCATCTGTGGTAGAGGACAAGGTATTCTTATTTCTAGTTCTTTGCAGACTGATGCTTTTGGTCTAAATCCTGTTCAATGAGAGAGAGTCCACTGATCATGCAACTGTATGCCACAGCAATCAATGTCAAATTGCCTTAAAAGTTTCTAGATGTTTACTCTCAATCTGTGTATTTATTTATTCACACATCAATTTGTAGCCTGGCACTCATCCAATGAGTAACCCTTTATAGTGCACTGGCCTAGAGCCATGCTATTCAAAATGTGATCCATGAACCAGCAGCATTGACATTACTGCAGTACCTGTTAGAAATGTAGAATCTCAGGCTTCACCCTAGACATCCTCAGTAAGAACATCCTGCATTTTAACAAGGTTACTAGGTGATGTGTTTGCCCAGGACTCTGCTATCTTCACATCCTCACACAGGTCTCCAGGGTGTACCAAAGTTGGAAATAAAACAGGTATAGCAAGTGAAACTTTTACTTGAATGTTCTTCTGGAAATTACCTAACTGCTGCTAGAACTTCTTGAGCAAATGTGACTCATAAGACCTCTAGTCACTCTGTGGCTTTCTAGTGCTGAGAGTTTGCCTAACAGACACACTGTGATAAAAACAGGCCTCAGGCCTTGCCATTTTGTGACCAGGATATAAACAGGGTATAACCAGCAAATGATCCATTCCTGGCCCCATCTCACCACCTAATTCATAAATTATGTTTAGATTAGCTATAGACACAAAAGTAGGTTTTTTTAAATATAGTATTTGTTAATATATACACAATACTATATTAACAAACACTAGCTTATTAAAACAAAGAAAAACAATGAAATAATAACTTACGCCTGACTGAGTATAAAAATGGCTTTAAGAACTTCAGAATATAATTCAGATCTGGTTTATGTATTCTCCCAAGCTGTATCAGGTGCTGATCAAGTGGGTAGCTGGCTAACTCCTCCATGTCATCCTTACGTGTAGGGCCCAGAGAAATCACAAATATGACATAGCCTTGACACTTAGCCCTCAAAGCCATCATTTTTACAAATTCTTTTCTCTCATAGTTTTCTCCAGCTGAGACCACAAAGATGACCTTGTGTTTTCTTAGATAGGGTGTTCCTGGAAAGAGATTTTCAGTGGTCCACAGTAGGGCACGACCAATTGTGGCTTCTCCATTTAGCTGTTGGAAGGAAGTCTGGATGTGATTCTTCATTAGGAGTTGGTCGTTATAAGTGGTAAAATCAAACTCTGTTTTTACTGTACCCATCTTTCTCCTGGAACTTTCCCAAGGAGAATAGCTCAATAAGGCAATCCTATCACCAGAGTCTGAGATTAAAGGGTCTGAAGCAATGTTGAAGTTGTCAATCACTGAGCTCACCAAGGCTTTCACAGCCTTAAACTCATCCTTTGCTATATTCCGAGAATTGTCTATGAGGAAGGCTATATCCATGTATGAATCTTCAAGTAAGAAAGCCTCTTGAATGCAAGCATTTGGAAAACATTTATCTGAAAACACACAGAGAGACACATCATTGGTTCAACACTGACCCAACAGGACACTTGTTTGAGATCTTCAAGTGATTCAGTGACTAATTACCAAGAATTATAATTTGATCAATATCTCTTTGATCTCACATCATTTAAATTAATGAGAAATTTTCAATGTCCCAATACTTCTCCAGGCACTAGTAGACAATAAGGGGAGGGCTTTGTTGAAAGCAGATGTAGGTAGCACATATACCTGCAGTGTACAAGTCATATCCAAACTCATTTAAAAAATATTTTTGATATTTTAGAGACTTCTGATATAAACTACCCAATCGTCCCCAAGAAATGCTACATTGGTTGGGATAATTTTCTAAACCAATTTTCACATTGTATGGAAACTCCAAACATTCCAGAGATTGAAACCATGACATATGGTATTGAAAAACTAGAAAACTGAAAATAGAACCTATGATTAAAAATAGAAATCTCTGGATAAAGCCACATTCAATAACTCATCTAGAAGGCATTTAAGCTCTTCAGCACAGTCAATTCTCTTCATTGGTCTTACCATAGCAAAGTGTACAGCGCCGAAGTCTTTCTAATATTTGATTTTCCCCATTTGGAGGAACTGGAATCACCTGAAATGTTCCAGTGTTGTCAAACTGCATTGGAAAAGAAGTGAATGCATGTTTGCTCATT
This sequence comes from Rhinopithecus bieti, assembly GCF_001698545.2. Classification (NCBI taxonomy): domain Eukaryota; kingdom Metazoa; phylum Chordata; class Mammalia; order Primates; family Cercopithecidae; genus Rhinopithecus; species Rhinopithecus bieti. The sequence goes on from NW_016824412.1 coordinate 1,036,172, forward strand.
GTTTTTAGTCACTATTAGGAAACCACTGTGCAGTCACTTTAAGGATTAGTTTAAAAAACACCCAACTAATCACTATTACCTTGCATTATAGCTCCTTGTTCCATTCAGTGCATGTTCACACACACACACACATACACACACAAAATCCCCTGCTTATCCTAAACATAACACAAAAAGTATGTATAGAACAAGTATCATCATCCCTAGATTATAATGAGAAAACTGCCATGAGATAACCTGACCAGATTTACTCACTGGGGCAAGTATTAAAATCTCCTCTTTCCAAGCCTGCAATTCTGGACTAAATTTGTACACACTTCCGATTATGCACCAGCTGATTATACACCACATGCCAGCTTCTGAAGTTGGGCCCTGCATAAACTGTACATTCCCAAGCTTCCTTTGGCCTCTTTAGGTAGTGATCCCAACTATTTCCAGTCCACTCTATCTAGAAGAAGGCACATCTCTCAGTTGTCAAGGGGACCTTCTCAATCACAAATTCCACTTAAAAGTCTATTTCAAAAAGCAATGGACAAAATTTTATTCAAAATTCCTGGTGGTACACTCTCTGATTTCTTATTTCCTGATTACTTTTAAAAATACTTTAATACTCACTGTAATGGGCAATATACAGCACTCATTCATTCATTCAATGAGTCAATAACTCTTTATTGGGCATTTACTCTATGTGAGGCAACATGCAAAACAGATACTTTTATTATGAAAGAAATCTATCATTCCCAGATAGTGAGGAGGCTATCTCTCCATCAACAAAGATTTTATGCTTTTCTCTTTCTCCCTCAGCAAATTAAAGGGCTAGAAAAGCCAAACCCTCTGTTTTTCTGTAAAGTGCTGAATCAACACTGGAAAATATTTATAATCATTCCAGCCATATGTTTAGAAACTGTTTACTACATTCCTACTCTCTATTTTTATTAAATTGGATGCTGTGGGTGTTATTTTGTATTTGACCTTGTTGGTCCCACATGTAAAGACTGGATGTTGACCTCGTAAACCAAGGAAGTTTATTCAGAGGAGTAAACCCCATGCTCTTCATTCATTCATTCATTCATTCACTCATTCATTCAACAAATATTTATTGAATGCCTACAATGTTATAGGTGTAGTTTTATGTTCTGGGGATATGAAAATAAATGAAATAGATAAAACCTCTATCTTGGCCAGGCACGGTGACTCACGCCTGTAATCCCAGCACTTTGGGAATCCAAAGCGGGTGGATCATGAGGTCAGGAGTTCAAGACCAGCCTGACCAACATAGTGAAACCCCGTCTCTACCAAACATACAAAAATTAGCTGAGCGTGGTGGCACATGCCTGTAATACCAGCTACTCAGGAGGCTGAGGCAGAAGAATCGCTTGAACCAGGAAGCCAAGGTTACAGTGAGACAAGATCGTGCCACTGCACTCCAGCCTGGGTGACAGAGCGAGACTTTGTCTCACAAAAAAAAAAAAAAAAAAAAAAAAAAAAACCTCTATCTTACATTCTAGTGGGAGAGCTATATCATCAACATAATAAAAAAGTAAATTATTTAGTATATTGGGGAGTAATATTTTTTATGGGAAAAAAAAACAAGCAGGATAATAGGGATGGAAAAATCTGGGATAACATTTAAGTAGAGTCCACTGATAACATGACATTTAAGCAAAAATTCAAAGGAGAGGGAAGATGGAGAAAAGAATTTCTGGCGTAGGAAATAGCCAGGTGAAAGCTCTGGGGAAGCAGGGGCATGCCTAGCTTGTGTGAGGATCAGTAGGGAAGACAGCGTGCCTGGGATGGGGTGAGAGAGAACAAGACAAGGAGAAGGTGAGATCAGAGAGTTACTAAAAGGGATTGGGTGGTAGATCATTCAGAGCCTTGTGAGCCATTGTAAAGACTTAGCTTTAACTCTGAGAGAAATGATAAATTGCAGAGTTTCAGGCAGAAGAACAACCCGGTGGCTTAGGGCTTCCATAAGATTACTCTAGCTGCTGTGTTCAGACAGACTGTAGCAGGGCAAGAACGAATACAAGGCCACTAAGGAAAAGGTGATTGCACAGTCTAGGCAGAAGATAATGGTGGTTTAGATTAAGGTGTCAAAGACAGAGACACTATGAAGTGGTCAAATTCTGGATATATATTTTTTACAAATAATACCAAGATTAGTACTTATATGAATACTTAATACTAGTACTTAAATGAATGCTATATTTGCTAATAAGTACTAATATACTTTATTGCACATATGCACATTTTAGTGTATATATGTACATATATGCACTTTTGTATACATGGACACACAAACACACATATATACACACATTAAAGTTAAGAATGTTGGATATAAGAAGGGATGAGGAATCATAGATAACTGCAAGTAGAAGAATAGGATTTTTATTAGTTGTGATGGAGAGGGCTGTACGTTGTACAAGTTTTGGGAAAAAATTAGAAGCTTCATTTTAGATGTGGTAAGTCTGAAATATCCATTAACATGCAAGTGGAAGTACTGAATAGACTGTTGTGTGTATGAATCTAGAGTTCAAGGATGCAGTGTGGATGAGAGATGGACATATCATTGAGGATATTTAAAACCCTGAGTCTGGATGAGAGTGTCAAGAGATTGCATAAGGATAGAGAAGAGGGCTAAGGCATGTGCTTTGGGCAATACTGACATTCTGAGGCCAAGGTGATGAAGCTGAATCGGAAAACTAGACTGAGAAGGGACAACTAATGAGGTAAGAGAAAAACCAGGAAGATGAGGTTTACTAAAAGTCAGCCCAAAAAAGAAAATGCTTCCCAAAGAAGGGCAGAATCAACAATGTTGTGTGCTGCAAATAAGTTCAGTGAGTTGCAGACAGAATCAACAGAATCAACCACTGGGTGTAGAAACATGAAGATCACAGTTGACCTTGACATGAGCAATATCAGGAGAGTCGCAGGAATCAAAATGTGCCTGGGATTATCTCAAGAAAGAATGCCAGGAGAGGCACCAGAGACAGCAAATATAGACAATTTCTTTTTTCCCCTAGGAGACTGCTATATAGGAGCCAAGAAATGAAGCAGTAACTGAAAATCTAGATCAGAAAGTTGTTTTATTTCTCTCTCCTGATTGGAATAATGTGGCAGAGAGGGAAAAAATCAATCTATAGTAGACAGAGGGTCTCTTCCAGCAACAAAACTAATAAGTAATACTAATACTAAATAATATAATAAATGATAATATATAAAACTAATAAAAATAATAAAATAGGGGAATGTGAATAACTAATAACTCTGTCCATTTTATCCAACTTCACAAGAGGAAAGATCATGGGTAATTTTAAAAGATATACTCTATAGAGAAAATCAGACTTATAGAGATTTAACCTGCTAATACTTTTAAAAATTTTTAGAAATTTCTAGAATATCAGTAGGGCTTTGCAAGTTTAAATTCCACTTGAGACTGGATCCAGGATAAAAAGGTAAGGCTAACTTTCTCACCACTCCTATTCAACATAGTATTGGAAGTTCTGGCCAGGGCAATCAGGCAAGAGAAAGAAATAAAGGGTATTCAAATAGGAAGAGAGGAAGTCAAGTTGTCTGTTTGCAGACAACATCATTGTATATTTAGAAAACCCCATCATCTCAGCCCATAAACTTCTTGAACTGATAAGCAACTTCAGGAAAATCTCAGGATACAAAATCGATGTGCAAAAATCACAAGCATCCCTTTATACCAACAATAGGCAAGCAGAGAGCCAAATCATGAGTGAACTCCCATTCACAATCACCACAAAGAGAATATAATACCCAGGAATACAGCTAACAAGGGATGTGAAGGACGTCTTCAATGAGAACTACAAACCACTGCTCAAGGAATTAAGAGAGGACACAAACAAATGGGAAATATTCCATCCTCATGGATAGCAAGAATAAATATTATGAAAAGGGTCATACCGCCCAAAGTTATTTATAGATTCAATGCTATTCTCATTAAACTACCATTGACATTCTTCACAGAATTAGAAAAAACTATTTTGAATTTCATATGGAATCAAAGAAGACCCCATATAGCCAAGACAATCCTAAGCAAAAAGAACAAAGCTGGAGGCATCATGATACCTGACTTCAAACTATACTACAAGGATACAGTAACCAAAACAGCATGGTACTGGTACCAAAACAGACCTATAGATCAATGGAGCAGAACAGAGACCTCAGAAGTGACACCACACATCTAGAACAATCTGATCTTCGACAAACCTGACAAAAACAAGCAATGGGGAAAGGATCTCCTATTCAGTAAATGGTGCAGGAAAACTGGCTAGCTATATGCAGAAAACTGAAACTGGACCCCTTCATTACACCTTATACAAAAATTAACTCAAGATGAATTAAAGACTTAAATGTAAAACCCAAAACCATAAGAAACCCTAGAAGAAAACCTAGGCAATAACATTCAGGACATAGGCATAGGCAAAGACTTTATAACTAAAACACCAAAAGCAATTGCAACAAAAGCCAAAATTGACAAATGGAATCTAACTAAACTAAAGAGCATCTGCACAGCAAAAGAAACTATCATTAGAGTGAACAGGCAACCTAGAGAATGGGAGAAAATTTTTGCAATCTATCCATCTGACAAAGGTCTAATATCCAGAATTTACAAGGAACTTAAATATATTTACAAGAAAAAAACAAAAAACCCCATCAAAAAATGAGGAAAGGATATGAAGAGACACTTCTCAAAAGAAGACATTTATGCAGCTAAGAAACATATGAAAAGAAGCTGAACATCCTTGATCATTAGACAGATGTAAATCAAAACCACAATGAGATACCATCTCATGCCAGTCAGAATGGCGATTATTAAAAAGGGAACAATAGATGCTGGCAAGGCTGTGGAGAAATAAGAATGCTTTTACACTCTTGGTAGGAATGTAAATTAATTCAACCATTGTGAAAGACAGCGTGGCGATTCCTCAAGGATCTAGAATCAGAAATACATTTGATCCAGCAACCCCATTACTGTGTGTATATCCAAAGGAATATAAATCATTTAACAAGAAAGAGTCAGGCACACATATGTTTATTGCAGCACTATTTACAATAGCAAAGACATGGAACCAACCCAAATGCCCTCAACGATAGACTGGATAAAGAAAATGTGGTACATATACACATGGAATACTACACAGTCATAAAAAGGAATGAGATAATGTCCTTTGCAGGGACATGGATGAAGCTGGAAGCCATCATCCCCAGCAAACTAACACAGGAAGAGAAAACCAAACACCACATGTTCTCACTCATAATTGGGAGCTGAACCTTGAGGTCACATGGACCGTGAGAGGGGAACAACACATACCAGGGTTGTTGAGGGGTGGGGGTTGAGGGGAGGAAACCTAGAGGATGGGTCAATATGTGCAGCAAACCACCATGGCACATGTATACCCATGTAAAAAACCTGCATGTTCTGCACATGTATCCTGGTTTTTTTTTTTTTTTTTT
>NW_016824412.1:1043020-1044852 GCF_001698545.2 Rhinopithecus bieti
TTCACCGGGTTAGCCAGGATGGTCTCAATCTCCTGACCTCGTGATCCGCCCGCCTCGGCCTCCCAAAGTGCTGGGATTACAGGCTTGAGCCACCGCGCTTGGCTCTTCCTTTAGTTTTCTAAGAAGGGTTTTCTTTATTTCTTTGAACATACTTAGAATACCTGTTTTATTCTTTTATTTTATTTTATTTTATTTTATTTTTGACAGAGTCTCTCTCTGTTGCCAGGCTGGAGTACAGTGGTGCCATCTCGGTTCACCACAACCTCCAACTCCCTGGTTCAAGTGAGTCTCCTGCCTCAGCCTCCTGAGTAGCTGGGATTACAGGCACGCACCACCATGCCCAGTTAATTTTTATATTTTTAGTAGAGATGAAGTTTCACCATGTTTGCCAGGATGGTCTCGATCTCCTGACCTCATGATTTGCCCGCCTTGGCCTCCCAAAGTTCTGGGATTACAGGCACGAGCCATCACTCCCGGCCCCAGTTTCCTCATTTTTAACATGGAGATGACAGCTGCATTGACCCCTGAGGGCTGTGAGAATGTATGAATACGTATGGAAAGCTCTAGGGACAGTGCCTGGTATACAGCAGGAACTGAGCAAATGTGGTTGCTGTTATCATTGACCGTTGTTATTATTCAGGATTGGATTTCACAGACACTGAACATAATATAGCTGTGAAAACTGTAAAGGAGTTTTCAAGAGGCCACATATATTCCTTGAGTCTCTACCTCTCCCATCCTGCCGTATCACAATACCACTATCTTAAAAATAAAGAAGTTGCCAAGAGAAATTCTTACCCCAAAAGCTTCAAGGAAAACTCTCTCATCAAAAGCAAAGACTGTTGGACTGATATCCAGGGCACTAAACTCCATGGTGGCCGTGATGATGGACGACCTACCGGCCATTTGACCATTGCTAAAAAACACAGCAACTCTCCTCATGTTGGCTTCTGCATACGTCCGTTTGAACACGTTACGGGCCACAAACCTCATTGCATTACCAACATCTCGGGGCTCTGTGGTGTCTTGATATTTTATTTGGGAAAGCTGCTGGAGGAGTTGCTTCTTCCTATTGTAGTCAGACCAACGGATGAGATAGCTGGTGTCTGAGTTGTAGGAAACCACGGCAACTCTTGCTCCAACAAGACAGTTATTTTCCCTGATGTTAAGGTCATTGACAATGGAAGTGATAATGTCCCGTGTTTTATTAAAGCTCTCTTCTGTGACATCATAGGAATTGTCCAGAGCAAATACTAACTCTGTTGGATATACCGGACATTTTTCTAGAAAAAAGAAAAGCAGAAGTATTAAGTTATTTCACTGGATCAAAATCCTTTCCCCTACCCTTTACTCCAATGAAGTGGGTTCATACAGAGGCAAAGCAAGTGCTTCATCCAGCTCTAGAACAAGAGGTACCCACAGACAAAGAAAGGAAAGAAATCTGGTCTGCACACTTGAAGCTGTTATATAAATGCAGAGCATGAATATTTGGCTATATAATGCCCAGACTTCACAGCCCACTATCATATCAGTCAGCTGTGTAAAATGAAATTGCTGGGAGTTCTTGGGCTGATGGAACTGTTCTGTGTCCTGACCAGGGTAGTGGTTACATGAATCTATGCATGTGGTAAAACTGAACACATACACAGAGAAATGAATTTTACTGTGTGTAAAATTTAAAAATGAATAAAAAGAAATTATAGCTGATTGGGGATCTTGAAAATCTGTTCTCCCCCAGAATCTTCCAAAATAATCTATTAATTATAAAGATAGAAGATGGCCGAATAGGAACAGCTCCAGTCTCCAACTCCCAGCGCGAGCGACACAGAAGA
>NW_016824412.1:1048757-1120649 GCF_001698545.2 Rhinopithecus bieti
GGGAGGGATTGCATTGGGGAGTTATACATGATATAAATGATGAATTGATGGGTGCTGACGAGTTGATGGGTGCAGCACACCAACATGGCATAAGTATACATATGTAACAAACCTGCACGTTATGCACATGTACCCTAGAACTTGAAGTATAATAAAAAAAATAAAAAAAAAATAAAAAAAGAAACATTATTCTTCTGTGGATTCGTAAAAAATAAAAATAAAAAAAAAAAAAAAATAAAGATAGTTGTAAGATTTCCATCCACTTTTGCAACAAATATTTGAGTACCTACCACATGAAATGCAGTATAACATCCACTGTGAAATACATGCAAGTACAGCACTGCCCTTGAGGAACTTGTATTGGCAAGCATCATTATACTATAAGGTATAGAGTAAAGATTATTCTTAATGAGGATTCAGAGGATAAGGAGGCTGTTTCCAAAAAGGGGCTATCTCAGGGGCTTCAGGAAAGCTGGCTTTCAATGAAGACCAGGGTGGCAAGAGGAAGGAAGCAACATGAACCAATGAAGGTTTGCAATAAGCTCTTACAAAAATGGGACTATCTGCCATTCCCAGCTCGATACTCATGTCTTATGATGACTGAACTTTACAATTTCACAGAAAATCTACCCTAGGTACCAAACCTCACTTTTCAGTGTCCTTGTTAAAATCTGAACACAGGAAAAGAAAAATGATTTTTCTTTTAATAAGCACTTCCATCTGCTCAGGCTGTTCTACTATCCCCAATCTGGCTAACTCCCAAAGCATATTACACTCAAAATATCCCATATCCCAATCACTGTTCTTGGTAATAAAAATAGGGAAGTATTGATTTAGAGAAGTGTTTTGAATCAAAGAATTTTACCGTGAAGAAATTTCAGTAATTTTAAAATATGAAAGCTGATAATGAACAATAGAATAAGAAAAATGCAAGATACATTTAATCCAAATCCATAAAGTTATATTGATCGCTTACTGTGTGCAACGTATATTTTTGCAGAATTAAGGTGAATAGTTCCAAACCTGCACCACACTTAAAGACCCTGAGGGTCTACATCAGCAGGCCTCTAGGAGACCAGGAGGTTTTAAAATTGACATAGCCACTAGCTCCAGTGGCCTTGCCATCCAAGGGCTCTAAGGCGCCGTGCAGCCCCGAATCGGTGGCAGATCATCCACAGCCATGGGCAGGAAAGTTTACAAGTAGTGGGCACTCAGTGAAATGACAGGTATGAGCATGGGCCAGAGGGAGGAAAGGACACATCTCACACCCAAGAAGTCAGTGTCAAGGGCATCAGCGGCAGACAGAGCAACACAATGTGGATTAGTCAGAGAGCCATGTTTACTGAATCCCCCAGCAGCAAAGGGCCGCCTCTGGGGAGAAAGTGAGTTGTAAACTGTGATGGGTCCCAGGCTTGGGGCTGGGATTCAGTCACCATTTCATAATCAGGTCAATCATGACACTGACAACTATAGTCATAATCAAAAGAAAGAACTGTCTGCATAGAATGAAGAAGTCCTGTTTCCCACGGGGGTGAGGGCTTCCTTCAGACTGGTCTTGTTGGAATGCAGTAATGATCTCAGCAGGGAAGAGCATGGTAAGAATACTCACCTTTCCAGCAAGCTGTGAAAAGGAGAGAGGGAAAAGTTTGTTATGTTTTTGGAACAAGACTACAAATAGTTCAAAAAACATCATTTTAACAAAGCTGAAAATGTGATTTGAGTCTAACTGCAAATGAGGCTAATTCTTGACAGGAAGCCAAGGTTAAAGTATTGAGGAAGATGTCAACAGAATTTTATTAATTTGTGACCCTTCCTAACCTTTTCCATTTGTAAACCACAGCCAGCAGACTTTAGCAGAATTTTGGTTGAAACTGAAACACTGATCACTCGTCTTAGAAGCAAAAATAGATGAGTCTCTGATTAAACGGCAAGATAGCTGAAATTCAATTTGTTTTGTCTCTCATCTTATAGCCTTCTGAGAGTCATTCAGCAACGCAAGGCTAAAATATGGGTTCTTATTTTCTTCCCTGATGAATATCTTGGGAGCCTTTATTTTCCTGTACAACCATGGGGGGATTTCCAAGTGAATTTTGCCTTTGATAAAAAGCACAGCTCCTCTGTTTGAGTGATCTCTACATCCAGAGGGAGAAAGAAAAAACCCCAGGAGTTTCTCCTGAGCAAAACACCATCTGGTTTCTCTGATTTACTCTGTAAAACTGAGAGGAATCAGGGCAAGTATTGACACATCTTTAAGAAACCACGGGCCTAACAATTTCCATGTTCATTTCACTCTATTCCTAGGAAGCAAATGAGTCACTCCAATATAATAAAAGATATTATTAACACTGGCAACACACCAGCCTTCTGTCTTGCTGTCATGCAGTAGTGGTCCCCTGCCATCTACCCTGTGAGCACCTTTTGTTTGTCTTAACCCCATGGCCACTGGGATGCTAACTGCCATCAGACAGCACACATAACCCACAGACTCCTTTGCATCTGGAGGCTCAAAACAGACCCCTTTTTCCCGAGTACTTCCACTTGTTCACTTCAAACACAGCTCCAAGGCTACAAGCACAGGCTCTAGAAGCAGAAACACCTGCTGGGTTTGAGTCTGGCAAAGCTGGGTGACTTAGGGGAAAATTACTTAAATTCTTTTGAGCAATTTCCTTTAAGTTGATTTTTCCTAAAATTCTTTACTTATGTATCTCCCTCCAAAATGCTAATCACTTGGGCTCTTTTGTTTTATTCTCAACCACCCGCTTTCTCTCTTAATTTTCCCCAGCCTCCTAGATGCCTTCTTTTATTCTCCAAAGAAGGTCTCAGCCTGGCCCTCACCCCTGGGTGTCACAGAGCTGCTACTGGATTGAGGAGCAAATGATGTTAGATGAGAAACCTTGGAAATGTCAGTTATTAAGTGAGGCCATTTAGATCAGCTCTAATGGCCTGTTGCCTGCATCTTTATCTCCAGTCTGCATCCTGGAGTTCCATGTTATCCAATCAGTGCCCTGTGTGGTTATAGAACTTGCCTACTCTTCTCTGACCTCCTGATTTATGGGCTAACTCCTTTTATTCTGTGTTGGAAAACTTCTCTCTTCAAATTCCAAACCCTCCAAGGCTGGTCCTCACCTCCCCAGCCCCTTCCACCTAACTTTGGTCTTCTTTGGGAAGACGTCATTTGATTTTACTGAGAAGACTGGCAACATCTTGAGGAAGGTTGATCCCACATTCGTTTCTCCTACAATGGTTCTTCCCTTTTTCTCTCCCTGTAGTCCCAGTCCCTAGTTCTCATCTCCTCCTGTGTACTGAACAGCCTTTCCCGCTATCTCCTCCCTTTGAATCTCCTCTCCATTGCCTCCTTCCTCTTGCCTCCTTTCAAGCTGCCCACATTTGGCAGGACTCTCACATCTCTGGAATGCCATTTTTCTGTACCTTGGCCCCACTCTTTTTGCCAAGAAACAGAAACCTCTTGAGATTCTGTTTCTGACTCTCTAGTTTTACATTTTGAGAAACCTCATCCATCCATGTGTTTTTAAGGACCACCAGCACTGAATGATTTCAACATCTGAGTCTCCTTCCCTCATCTTTACAAAAGCCCCATTTCAGTGGGGTCGATCGTTTCATGTAGTGTCTACACAACATTCCTCTACCTCCAAAATATGTAAACTCACCATCTTCTCCAACCAATTGATTTCCCTTCACAATTCCTTCTCTGCTTACTCATCCTTCGTGACACACTCAGCTTCTCCTCTGCTAGCCTGACAGTTATTCTAAACCTGCTTTTTTGCTGTTCTTTCCTTGCCACATACTTGCAATGACAACATTTTTATCTAGTCTCCTTCAGTAAAGTCTCTGATTTTCCCCTTTTACATTCTTCTGATTATGATTATTTAAAAACCACAATGGAAACATAATGAAGAAAGATCTCCTAAAATTCCACCTCCTTGAACACAGCAAATCATTGTTTTTCTACTTTTGCTTCTAGTACTTGTTTCTATGTATGTATTTACCTACATGCAAAAATAATGAGGATTCAATTTCATTTTATAATATTTAATGCCTGTATTTTCAAAGTTTGTCTTCATAAAACTATATTTGGTTAATATTTTCTCAGAAGATGATATATTGTAACCTAATTTTCTATAAGTGTAAACAGTCTAAATGTATAATCACTTTGCTTTAGTAAGTAATATTCCACCAATCATATTTACCTATATTTTTTTCTTTCTTTTGCTGTATTTCCTTGGGACAAATTTTCAGAAATGATATCACTGGGCTTTTCTACCTTATTTTTCCTTCTTTAGAACCAAAGACAACCTCTTTATTTCAACTCCTGCTTTATTCCTTTTCTGAAACCATTTTTTGCCACTCTCATCACTTTCCCATAGCTGGATTCAGTTACCCCTATGGAAACATCCTTCATTAACTGAGCAACTAACTGACTAGTCCCAAACCCCCATGATCACCCCTTTAACACCATGCCCTCTCAGTCCTTTTGCTCATAACTGTTATATGAATGTGAGTTAATTCACACACCTTTTGGGTTTTTCTCTAATTTGCCCATATGCATGTTTTCTTTTGATGTCTGCATTGCCCCATGAGTGAAGGCACTTTTACTTATACCCCCTTTCCTCTCTCCTTTAATGTGCAATGTTCTACAGTAAGCACTCCAGGCAAGCTTGTTACAGAGGCTTCCCACCAGTGAACTCAGTCTACTGATCTCACATACTCACACTGCATACAATCCTAAGTGCCTCACCAACCACTGATGGATGCTCTCATTCCATAACAGATACTCACAACTACGTTCCCGCAAAAACCGGATCAGATCACATTGCTGTAAATGTTGAAAAAAGAGAGAGAAAAGAAACATGAGTACAGTGACCTTTGAGTAGCTGTGTTTACTTCCCAGTGAACTTGTTGAGTTTTCTTTCGTGAATAAGGAGATACATACAGAATATACAGGCTGCCCTGCCATGCCTTTAATGCCCTAGGAAAAACAAAAACAGAGCAAGTTAGTGGTATGCCAACTGAAGTCTTTAGTAATAAAACAAGAGAAAACAAAAATCTTTCTTTCTTAAAAGCACAGCTGGTAGAGAGTAGTTAAAATATTCCTGAACCCAGTGGATTAATTGCCATGTATTTTCTCTACTCACACCAAGGGTGTAAATTTTTTGTTTCAGTGTTAGATCAGGTAAGCTAATGTCTACCAAAGTTAACGAAATTATTTTTCTTCAGTGATAAGAAGAAACAAAGGTATTTCTTAAAGATATTTGTACTAAAGATGTAATTCTTAGAGGAAAGCATTTCTCACAAGAATGCTTAAAATTATAAACAGCATACTTTCCAAAGGGCAGTGCAAAGGAGAATAATTTATTGAGAATTCAGAGGAACAGTTATATTACACATCAAGAGTGCAAAACACAGGAAATAAGAAACAGCCTCTACATATGAGAAAGACCGAAAGACAATTACACAGCAAAATACACAGCAAAATAAACATTACATAAAAGAAGAGTTATAGAAGTGTAACTAAATCATTACAACAAGCTCGTAAATGCCAAGAGATTATGGAACAAAGCAAAACAAATAATTTGGTGAGATAAATCAAGGAAGACTTCCTGAAAGCAGTCAGTCTTTCTTGGCAGCTTGAGCTTTTCTCTTTGCTCCTTCTTACTTTCATTAATTAGGATCAGGCTTCTCCTTGGCTGTGATTCTTAATATATTTGCATATATAGGTTCCCTTGGGCAACTAATGAATGCCTGTATGCTCACTTAAAAAAAATGTGATTCATGCTTACACTTGTACAATTTCATTGAGTCCCTCAGAGGTTCAACCAGGGATGTCGGCATAAGAACCTCTGTCCTAAATGACAACTGGGTCACTTCTCCATTGGTCCATCCATCCATTAAACAGTTAAAGGTCTGCTGAATGTCTATGTGGCCTATTGTGGATTGCTGGAGTTAACCAGAACTGTTTTGGCATCCTTAATTGTACCCATTGGGACATACTAACCTTCTAACTCAAATCAGGAAATTATACATCCACAAAAACATGCAGTGTCATTCTTACTTTTACAAGTTATGGCAGACAACAGAAAATAATGCATGACCATTTAAACAGAGAGATAAACAGTTTCTGGCTAATACACAGAGTAGGCAGTCCACATTTTCCAGAGAATCAGAACCATGGAGAGGATTTCCTGAAAGAGCGAGCCCTTGAATAACTTTGAGCAAGTTCTTAAGCAGAGGCTGAGGATCAAGAGCCTGAGGCAAAGAAGCCAAATTCCAGTCCAGACTAGCTGGGCCGAGCACAAGACCAGGAAGATGTGGGTGTCCCCAGATGAGAGCCCCAGAATCTGAGGAGATAAATCCAGAACAGACCAGATCGGCCCAGAGACTACATTCTCACTCACGTGACTAGGAATATTCACGCATTGCTTAATGACAAAAAAGTAAATATTGTATCAGAGTATCCTTAAAGTTAGCTGATTGTCATTCTAACATGGATTCAGTTGTCCACAAAACCATTCGTATTCTTTGTTTTTATAATAAAGACCCAAGTTCAAGAACCTCTTCAAGTAATCAGAAAAAACTCACAATGCACAAAACAAGATAAGCAGCTTATCCATTCCTTACACAATGCTGCCTGGGCCTCCGCCACAAAACACAGGTGCTCGCAATATTTAATTCTCACCTGACTGTGCTTGTTAGGAGAGATAGACATGTAACTAAATCATTACAACAACCTGGGAGACACTAAAATAGAGAGATGGCTATTTCGTCAGTGGGAGATATGCCTGACTCTGCCTGGGAAAGTTTCCAGAGGTGCCATTTTTCTTTAATGGAATCAGAGGAGGAAGTTGAGCTTGTATTTCCAAATCACTCTAAAGTCTAAATTTTGAGGATAGGAAGGCAACAATCGTGGTTTTGGTAAACTCCATCAACCTGGAGTTAATACTGGAGTTAACCAATATTAACTATTTACATTGTACTTTATATATTTTATTTACTAACTATTAATTATTTTGCAATGCAATATTACTTTTTGTAAACCTTACAGTTTACAAAGAGTATTCACATTTGATTATCTGATCCTCACAGCTACCTTTTGAAGTAGTTAGGATAGAATATGTCATCCCCTCATTTTACAAATAAACTGAAGGACCCAGTGACTGGGTCATACAGCTAGTAAAAAGCAGAATCTGGACTTAAATCCCGTGCATTTGACTTTAAATGCTGTGCTCTTTCCATGGAACATACTGGAAACTACTATGTCCTACTTAGTTCTTATGGGTACACTTACTCTCTGTCCAGGAGGGCCTGGGAGTCCTTGAGATCCCTCTTCACCTCTCAAGCCTACAGTGAGCTGCAGATAGGAATATATCAATACATTAGTATCTATCTAATATATCTAACATTGTCTATCTACGGGGACTACTTCAGTTTCTATAAGACTTTCTAATTTTAAAAAAATATTTTAAAAAGACAGCAGCTATTAATTGAAGTCAGGTAAATTGCTTGTGATATAAACAATATATTCTTAATGACTGGTAAACATCCATTTCCCTCCTAGCCTCTTTAATAGTGATATACTTTGTTCTGGCACTGGCTGTGCATTTCAATCTTAACTAGCCATAAATTGGGATTGGTGCTAACAGGAAAAGCAATATACGAGGGCACACAGAGATCTAATAAGAAAACTCACATCTGTAAAAGATCAGATAAGAAAAATGATTCCCTACACACATAAGAGGACACGAGTGGGTTATGTCATTCTCATACCTCAAAGTGATGGATACGAATACTAATGAAATTTATCCAGCCAGATGGAAAGTATCCATTGAGTTGCATCTTTATTCACACTGATGGTGACCACTGATATGGCACTCAAACTTTCAAATGAAAGACTGCTTGTCTCAGCATTTTGCTTCTAAGTAAGTAAGCATAATATTCTACTCTTCACTTTGCTAACTAGAAGATCTCAATAGCCTTCCTCAAAATAGGCCATATGACCTTGTGATGTATAGTGGAATCGTCAGAAACCCTCAGGGACACAGTGGGAAGGACATCTTCCCACCGTCACCTTCATTTCCACTCACAGGGTTAATATGCCAGGATTTAACATGCATCTTAGAAAAGACTGGAAGGCATTGACATTTCTTGGAACAGCAAGTTATCAGTTTGTAAATCTTTAAAATAGTTCTGATTCATTGAACCATAAACTTTTAGAGCTGAATGTGACCTTACATATCACTAAGTTCAGTTCTTATGTTACAGAAATAGAGACCCTGAAAAGATGTGTTGAAGGTCACAGCTAGCAAGTGGCATTTCAGATGCCCTCGGGTTGAATCAATAATCCCACATTTATTATTACAACATAAAAGCCAAAGTCTGCCAAAGGAATATTTATCATTTCTGGAATTATAGGCTACTTACTGCTAGTCCCCTAAATCCTTTGGGTCCAGGTCCCCCAGGAATTCCAGGATCACCAATATCACCCTGAAGATTCAGATATCAAGAGTTAAGATGTTGAAGTATTTGCTATGAAAGAATTTTTAAAACTCTCTGAACCCAAACTTAATTGATACTATGACAATTATATATTGATGAAGGCCAATGCAATATTTAATGTCATCTTTTCCTGTCATTTGGAACCAAGTCATTGGTACACTTATTCTTCAAACTGTTCTTAATTTTCTAATAATATAAATATTTACATCTACATATCAATTCAGTGGTCATCCAGTTACTAAAAATATCCAAAGAAAATGCTTGAAACCCCAGAAAAACATTTGGAGTATTGACTATGTGAAATAATAAATAATGAATTACTTTATAAATTCATAAAACATTTATGAAAAAATTGAAGGTGAAATAATATATTCTGATTTTAAAAAATTTGACTGTTATTTATCAATATGCTTATTTCACATTTATCAATAAGTTGAATTATGCTAATTTTCTCCCTTTATCAGTAAATTGGAAAATTGATCCTGTACAATGAGGACTTTCTTCCTCATGGTTATTTATATTGTCCCTTTTGCACCCTTTTGTACTTAAGAATCTCTTTTGGTAATCAACTCACTAAAAACAGTTTTAAGAGGATTGAACAGTTGACAGTTTTCCTATAGTTTATTTGATTAATTAGATATTCTATTTTTAACTCATATTTTATATTTTAATATAAGCATCACTTATATAGAAGACATTGTTCTGGACATTTTTTTTTTCAAAAGGGAGATCTTTTTACAGAATTCCAGTGTAAAAACAGACCTAACTTGAGCTACTCGGGTTGAGATGAAAGGTATGTCTGTTTCTACAGCATGAAGATGGATTTCAATCTGGCAGGCAATGAAGAATTCTTGAAGATGTTTGAGTAGGAAAGTTGCATAATTTGGCTATGCTTTGGAAAAAATCAAGGGACAGTAGTGTTTGGAATTAACTGAATCAGGGAGAAGATGGAAGTAGGAACCCAATTAGAAGGATATTGTAATCTTTCTCGTGAGAGAAAATAAAGAGCACAATAATGAAGAACAAATAGCAATAACCAAAGCCAAGAGTATTGAATGAAATCAGCAAGGCAGAAAATCAAGAAGAGGAGAGAGTACTGAACTTGAAAGGATACCGGGAGGTAGGCTTTCAAGGCAGAGGCATCAGGCAATGATGGACAGAACAATCTTTTCCAATGTAAAGATTCATAGGGGTTAAATATGGTTCTTTCCTCAGGAAGCCCAAGGAAAACAACTGTCCTGGGTTTCTCCTTATTGCTCCCATTTCATTCAGACCTACAGGTTTATCTCAGTTCTCAAGTAGAAGGTTAAGATCACGGTAATTTCAAAAGGTCATGCATACAATACCTTCTGCCCCACATCTCCAGGGAATCCTCTTGGGCCCTATAATTTTCAGCACAGAACAAAAATACATCAATATATCACTTCTGCAGTATGATCATTTCTTCTTGTATTATTTAGTTTGATTCATCAATTAATAAAAATAATTGCTTTCCATATTTACCTTTATTCCTTTTCGTCCCATCTGACCATAGCCTGGGATGCCAGAATCTCCCTGTGTAAACACACCAATTTATTTCAATTTCTCAAAAGTGGAAATTAATTTTAATCTATACTGGGGAGATTACAGTGTCAAAAGAGAAGCACTGGGACTTTCATGCAGAAGGGGCCTAACTGGTGACCTTGAACCCTGGGAACATTGTGTTGCTGTGTTTTCCTCACTCCCTGATATGTTCCCTGTACTTCTTTGACCAGTTCCATTCTGTAAATATTGCAGGAAGCAGAGGAGTGGTTATTCGGGACTTGTGGAGTCAGTGGCAGTTTCTTGCCTAGAAAATTAGGAGCTGATCCAAACAACACAGGTGAAGAACTCTCTGAAGAAGGATTATAAATAGTCAATAGACATACAGAAAAAATGTTCGTCCTCACTGGTAACAAAAAAATGCAAATTCGACCCTGCAATGAGATAGTATTTTTGTCAATGGTAAAGATGGAAAAAAGTGACAATACCTGTTGTTGTGGATGCCCTAAAACAAACACTCTCCTGAAATAACACATGGATCCACATACTGTTTGAATTTTCCTAAGGGCACTTTATAATGGAGTGCAAAGCCTTTATGAAACATGTACATAGTCTTTGATCCAGCTATGCTACTTTAGAAATCTCTACGTAGAAATTCATTATGGTTTTGTCCAAAATATTAGTTAGGTACATGAATGTTCATTGTTGTGCTATTTATCACAGTGGAAAACTGAAAGCAAGCTAAATAACCATTAACAAGATATTGGTCAAATAAATGAATGTACATGCATTTAGTAGAATATTTTGAAGCCACTAAAAGTGATGTTGAGGGAAAAATATAATGACATGAAAATATGCTCACAATACGTTGTTTAGAGTGATTTTTTAAAATTTCCAGGATAATGATAAATAGATCAAAATGATGGATTATAAGTAATTTTTCTTTCTTTCCTATCTTTTATTCTGGGTAAATTTTCTTTCCTTCTCTCTCTTCCCTTCCCCTCGTTCCTTCCTCTCTTTCTTCCTTCCTTCTTTCTTCCTTTACTTTTAGATTCATGTTTTCAAATTAGATCACATAAAAGATAATTTTAAGACTTGCTGGACCATTCTACAAGCATTTAATTTTATGGATAGAAAATGCAATGAAGGAAGATTGAAAGCCTTTATGGAGGCAATGGATTGTGGGTGTAGCCATAAGTCAGAAACTTGCTGTGCCCTAATCATTTGTTCTCCTGTAAGCCTCTGGCTCCTTATGTTTATTTGCCATATTTTTTCTTTTTTTGCAATTTTCAAATATACGTTATATTGTTATTAACTGTGGTCACCATGATACACATTACATCTCCTGAACTTATTCCTTCTTTCTAATTGAAATTTTATGTACTTTGACCAACATCTCCCCAGTTACCACCTCTGGTAACTACCATTTTAATTCTCTGTTTCTATGATTTTGACTTTTTTTACGTTTCACCTATAAGTGAGATCTTGTCGTATTTAACTTTCCATGCCTGGTTTATTTCATTTCACATAATGTCCTCTGGATCCATCCATGTTGTCACAAATGACCAGATTTTCTTCTTTTTAAAGGCTGAATAATATTCCATTATGCGTACATACCACATTTTCTTTATCCATTCATCCATTGATGGATACTTAGGTTGAGTCCACATTTTCTTGGCTATTGTGAATAATGTTTGTGCTTGGTAAATTTTCTATGATAAACATTAATTTTTTAAAAATGAAATAACTGTTCCTATACTGGCTGCTCCATGAGCTGAGATCTTGTTACAGCCAAAGCCATTAGGACAGAGTGCAGGCCTAAAAATGCGATGCCCCATTTCATAGCCCTATTCCTCTATCTCTCATTGTCACCCCAGACTTTTGCAAGAAGGGAGGAGAAACGGGCGGTGTTGTTTTTCAAAGGATATGCATCTATGTGGCCATGCTGGTTGTTAAGGTATTGAAATGCCCTGTTCTAACTCACCCATTATCCTCTCTGCCTACCCCCCTTCTCCTGCTTGCTGTTTTCCTTCATGTTGACAGACTATCTATGGAATGAGAGCTTTAGCGGGTGGGAGAAATGTTCGCACACCTTCCTGGATGCTGAGATACCTTCCATGCCCTCCACACTTGGGCTGATGGTGTCAACCCCTTCTCTTTACCTTGGAATTGAATACTCAGATCTGGGGAGGGGAGGGACTTAAAAACTTCATACCTGTCTTCCTCGCTGCCCAGTTTGCCCCACTGGCCCTGGATCTCCAAGAAGTCCAGGCTCTCCCTAGTAAGTGGGGCAAGAAGAGCTTCAGATCAGTAAAATCAAACCTGGTTCCTACCATCAAACCTGGTTCTGTCCACTCAATGAGGAGACTCAAAGTTCTCAGTGAGGGGTCAGTCCTCACTAAGGGGATGAGAGTAGGGCACAAATTATAGTTTTTCCATAGCTAGCAGAAGATGCCTAGCACAGCCCAGAGCTGGACTGATGTGCTACTTTTCCAGAGTTATAAAAGGACTGAAGGAAAAGGCAAAGAGTAGAAAATTGACTCCAGGGAAAGTTGACTCATTTGCTGACGTATTTGCCTATCCAACAATTACTTATTGAACTGCAAAATAAACACATTAGGGGTGGTCCTGCCCTCACCTGGCTGGAAAGAGAAATAATTAGACAGGCAATTATAATATTGTGAGATAAGGTTCAGGGTGCTATGGGAACAAACAGAAGGGGAGTCTAAGTCAGATTTGGTGGGCCTGAGGAGGCTGCCAAAAGGCAAGGAGCAGAGAAGCTGAGGACTGAAGGATGAGTTGTATGTCAGGGGACTGGGCAAGGAAGGGGTGAGAGTGATCCAGGAAGAGGGAAGGCATTAGTGAGAGGCCTGAGGCAGGCACAAAGGAGGGAGGTAAGCAGTGAAACCTTAGAATGAAATGGGGCAAATAGCAAAGGGTCGTGTAAATGACTCCCTACCTTATTGACAAAAAATTGCATATGTTTAAGGTGTACAACATGATTTGATATACATATATGTTGTAAAATGATTGCCACAGTTAAGTTAGGTAATGTGTCTATTGCCTTATCTTGTTACCACTTTTCCTTTTTTATTTTTGCTTTATGTTGAGAGCATTTAAGATCTACTCTCTTAGCAAAATTTCGAGTATACGATACTGTATTGTTAACCAGAGTCACCATGTTATACATTAGCTCCCCAGAATTTATTTATGTTGTAACTACCTTAAAGTTTGAATATTTTCGTGGAGGCCATGGGGAAGCCAAGACCCATGATACAATTTGCTGGGCTCAGTGTAAAAGGAAAACTCAGGCCCCTTGCTTAAAAAATGAGATTCAAGACCATGACAGCAGGGCATTAAACTCAGCAGGGGGTTCTTCTCCGCAAGGCCACCTGTGTGGCTGCACAGGTCACAGGACCCTGGAGAGGGGGCCATTGAAAGGTTTGAAACAGGGAGTCAGATTCTGATGAGGTCAATAGTTTGCTCTCTGACAGTCCCCAACAGAGCCACCTCAGAGACAGTTGTGGTTTGAGAATCGCATGCACTAATGGATTTTAGTTCTGACACCACCTATCCTCCACTCAACTCAGCAACCATGTGCATTCTTGAATTCAGGAGATCAGGGAGTGAAAGAGATCTTTTAGAGTTGTTTCTGATGGGTGAGATCACTCTCTTTTAGGGAAACAGCAGCTTCATGGAGAGGTCAGCAGTTAGACACTCTTTGCTCAATGGAAGGAAGAGAACATATTAGCAGAATGCTGGTGACTTGCTGATGGTGCTTGGATTCAATCACGTGAGGAATTAACATGAAAATCAGGAAGCAAATTGAGGTACTTTTGTATTTGAAATCCATAACAAATAACATTTACTTTTTTCAAGAAGGAGTTCATGTCCTCTGCAGGGACACTGATGAAGCTGGAAGCCATCATTCTCAGCAAACAAACACAGGAACAGAACAAACACTGCATGTTCTCACTCATAAGTGGGAGTTCAACAATGGGAACACATAGACACAGGGAGGGGAACATCACACACTAGGGTCTGTCAGGGTGTGGGGGGCAAGGGGAGGGAGAGCATTAGGACAAATACCTAATGCATACGGGGCTTAAAACCTAGATGACGGGTTAATGGGGGCAGCAAATCACCATGGCACATGTATACCTATGTAACAAACCTGCCTGTTCTGCACATGTATCCCAGAACTTAAAGTATAATTTAAAAAAAGAAAATATCACATTATACCTCATAAATATATGAAATTATTATCCATTAAATATAAAATATGTTTTTTAAAAGAACTAAAAAACAGAAATAATATTTACTTTTTTCCCCAAAAGTCCAGGTCTTCCAGTGCTCCCTTTGGCTCCCATTGGCCCAGGAGAACCCTGAAAACATATTAGAGACTAAAAGTTGGCACCATAGTAATTCTTAGAAAGTCCATTAGAAACATTTCACTTTCCTTCATGGTATTCCCGACAACTCCTTGATGCAGCCTTAACAAAAGATCCAGCCACTCAGAAGGAGAGAGGCAGATGGCAGGGCTGAACCAGATGACTCAGGTTCCAGTCCTAGTTAGAGACCACATGTTTTCATCCGCAGGGACATCACTAGTCCAAATGGGGCTTAGTGAGAAAAAGAAAAGGCACCCTTGAGTCAACAATGCTATTTCCAAATGTGGGAAAATTGTCATAATGCACTGATTTTTTTAGAACGAGACACTTTGCTGCCACCTTTGTGCACGTACCACATGCGTATCCATAACGGCATGTGGGATATGTTTCAGCTTTCCAATAAAAAAATGGGCAGAAGTGTCTTTCACACACATATTATCCGAAAGATAACTGACCACACATGCTAGGAATATAGAAATATGGGTATCCCTTGCCTTGTGAACTCTCGCTGTCTGAACAGAACTGAATAGATTTAGAACATTTTTCCTAAGAATCCTTCACCATCCAAAACTATTATTTCTCAGGAAAAAAAAAACAGATTCAGATAATGAATTCAAGAGGTGAATGTAGGAATCAAGTAGTTTTGAGCAGCGAGGGATCTTTGTACAGTCAATTTTAGATATCTGTAGTCAAGGGAGATATATGTGCATGGCACGTATAAATTTTAAAAGTTAGAAAAAGCAGAACAATGTATCAGTTTTTGGAGGAAATGTTATGATTGGGCAATATTTGTATTCTTCCAAATGCTTTCTTTAGGCTGATGAAATGGATCTGTGCTTTCAGAGTAAAACCCCAGTGAAGGAGAAAGAGGAGTGCTTTAGCTATGTATGAGGAATCTGAGCTGCACTAAAATTTTGCCCCAGATAATCCAGAAATGAAATAATGTATATGTAAATAATACAAAAAAAATTATATGTGAAGATTGTTTTGCAGTAAGAGGAAAATAACTGTTAAGAATCATTGAGCCTAATGTCTCTGTCACTCACCTGAGGTCCTTTGTGCCCCTGGCTTCCTTTTTCTCCTTTCCTGCCAGGATTTCCCTGTGACCCCTTTAGTGGTAATAAAGGAAACATAATGCAATGATGTCAATGAAAGCTTACTTCTCAGTGTTTCTTTTGAAATACCCTGCAGAAAAGCAATGATCCAACCCTTCCCGCAGCCTTTTAACCCTGAGATGAAGCATGTATTAAGAGTAATTGAGGACAGGCCCAGTGGACTCAGTGGTCCAGATCTTTTTAAGGAATTCCCTGCCTGGATATAAGACCTTCATCCCTCTCCTACAGAGGAAATAAAAATAGGCCAAAGCAGGAAATGAAACCTATAAGAAAAGGAAGTAAGATGCAAACAACAGTCAGATGAATTCCTTTAAAGGGACGGGTTACCTGAGCCAAAGCCCTTATCGATGTGTAAAATAGAGAGTAAAGTTGTTTCAAGTTAGCACAAAAGGGCATCTTAGCAGCAGACCCTGATCAGAGGAATCAAAGTCTATTTTTCTACCATATTTGCCATCAAACACATGGTTCTCACGTGGTTCTCTCATATAGGAGCAAAAACGTTTCTTCCTATTGAAGTACCAGCTGTGAAACGGCCCTGGGCTGCCCAGGAGCCACCAGGTGAGCCTTGATTCACTGTCTCAATGTCAAAGGGACGCTTGGATGTCTGAGGTATCTGAAGTAACTGTCATTCCCACCCCCATATCCACTCCAAAGCCTGGGAATGGATCTAGGCTGGTCCCATCCCTACCTAATCTAGAGAAACTGCTAGCTCATGGTTTGGTTCAGGGACCCCAGAACCACTCGAGAGAATCCCAAATTCCAGTTTGGTCCTAATATCTGAACTTTCTAGAAAAAAAAAAATGAATTCCTGGGAAGACCTTAGAATAGGCACAGCTACACAGGCCCTTCCATACAAGTCCAGGCTTAAGTTGGGCTTCATGTAAAGTGGGCTTCATAAGACGACTAAACAACCACGTGTTACAAAGCTACTCTCCAGAATGACCACAGCTTCCCTTTCTGGCATGGAGGGAAGCAAGACTATGATGCTCTGACTTCCGATGCTCATATTACTAATGATATGACCATGAAAGATGCAAATGGCTCACAGAAAGCCCTATCAGTCATATTCCAGAAATACTGATACCCCTGTAGGGTTAGCTTTAGGCAAGTCAAGTAGCAGTTTCCAACTTCCAACTAATTTTCCTTTGTAAGAGCCTGTGTATGCAGGACTCCAGCTACGGAAAACCAATTTGTTGATCCTGGTGTTAATTACTAATGTAATATGAAGGTATTAATCATTCATTATTACTAATATGAAGACACAATACCAGGTGAGCACAACAGCACATCTTTCCTCTACAAAGGCTTATTAGTGACCTGCAAATAATGAATCAAATTTGATGGAACAAAATCATCCCCCACCCCATGATGGGGAATGCAAAATAGGGCAGGGGGCAGATTCTCAGTTATTTATTTTTATACAGAAATACCTGCCTTCTTCCCATCAGAATAACTTTATAGCATTTATCAATATTTACAAAATATTCCAACACACCTGTGGGCCTTGTAATCCTTCAGCTCCCAATGTGCCTGTAGGTCCAGGATTTCCTGGTTCTCCCTGATGAACAAGAATTTCCAGTGTCAAGATTTTCTACACATTGTTTCCGTATAGATTTTCTACACATTGTTTCCGTATAGATTTTCTCTTTATAGTATGTACATCAGAAATAGGTACTATTTTGTCTGACTCATGGCTCACCCTCTACTTGGCCTAGGATTTGACTGTTCTAGACTGTCTAATAAATGAACATAAACTTGTTTCTTATTCCAATAAGGAATTTTTCCCTCTTGAAACTGATTCCCAAAGCACATGAAGAGCAGTCAAACGCACAATATTTGGAATTGCACAGGTTCTGCCTGTCTACCAGGTATCTATCAGGCAGGCTTTTCCTTAGGACTGTTCTGTTCCTGGGAGCTGCAGTGATCATTGGGTCAGTGGGGATAATGTCCAGTACTGGGCACTTCCTCTACCCTTGTCAAATGCTTACTGATTTGATTCCCAGCACCACCTACATGGGAGAAACGTCCTTGGTCCCATCAACCACAGAGAACAGGAAGTAAAGGTTACATACTGAGACACCTTGGAGTCCCCTTCGACCTTCTCTTCCCTGGGACAGAAAAGGCAAAATGTTAGTATGTGGATCTCTGAATGGAGGGGTTCCAGCCTCTTTCATTCTCTGATTGACATAAGTAATGAGCAGCTCATAGAAACAGTTTCCCTGAGGTGTTTTCCATAGACAACCTTTCACACTGGGCACTTAATTACAGACTAACATTTGGAGGATTGATTGCAAACCAATCTAAAAGTCATTACAGACCCAGTTCCAGTCTGACAGCCTCTAACAATTATCCAGGAGGCTGTTTAGAGAATCAAATCATCCTGAAGATCCTGTCTTCTATATTTCCATCTCCAGCAAATTCCAAAAAGAACTGTCTGCTAATCAGAGCTTTCCCATGGGAGAAGAGCTGTGGCACATCCCTTTCTCTCTGTCCTGGGCCCGTGATTGTATCTTGGGAGAAGGTAAAAAATTTCTAGATTTAGTGTCCCATATGGGCCCGCTGGGGCTAGTCTCTATAGAATTCTACAAGAAATAAATGGCTGATGGGGTCTGCTCAACTATGGTGATCCAAATGTCCAAATGGCTACCACTAGGTTCAACAGAGGACAAAAAAGCCTGGCTGATCCCTGAAGCCCAAATCTCTGTCTGCGCCTATCCAGAAGCAAGTTCACGTTGCCAGCTCAGGCCCTCTACCTAGTGGATATTACACAGTCTCCTTTCCAGAGGGTAGCCAAATGGGAAAAGGATTCAGTCCCCAGATCCTAACTTCCTTATCCCTAAACAGCAAGAATAAGATTTGCACCCTCATATCACCCCCTCAACCCCTGTCCTTGCCTCTTTGAGAGAGCCGTGGAACATCCTGACCACCAATTCACTTAGTGTTGTGATAAACAACTATGATTACTTTAGGTACAAAGCAAGTATTTTTTTAAAAATTCTATTTCTTCCTTCATTTATTCAGAAAGGTAGCCATGGAAATTATTTCAGAACTGCTGTTTTCTTTCAACTGCCCACCTTCTGAAGGTCCTTAGACTAAACTACCAGATCAAGTGTCAGCTCCACTAGGTTGGCTAGTGCTTACAGTGATTCCACTGAGGTTCTGCCCCTTGATTCAAGGGACTTTTTGCTTTTAAGATGCAAATCCTCTTCGAAAGAAGTTACCCATTGAAACTTTTCAGCTGTTTGTACCCAGAATCAATCTCCAAAGCTCTTGACATAAAAAAGCAGAGAAGAAACAGTAAACAAAGATTGAGGCTACGGTTCCCATGACATCACAATTCTGTCTTCATTAAAAAGCAAGGATAAAATAATGTGTATTCTGTGTAACAGACTGTATGCAGAATGGTTATAGATATGTCCTTAAAAGTCAGGCGGACTTGAGCTCAGTTTTGTTCTTTAAAGCCTGTATGGCAAAGGGAAATTGCCCAATAAACCTCACCCAGTGTGGTTAACAGCCCAGACTCTGGAGGGAGGCAGATTGAATTCAAATCCCAGCTGTGCCACTTACTAGCTCTTGTGACTTTGGGCAAGCTGCCCAAGGTTTCTTGATTTTTTTCTTCTGTAAAAAATGGATATAATAATAGTATCTACCTCACAGGTATGTTATGAGGATTAAATGAATTAATATTTGAATGTGATCTGAACAAGACCTGGCGCAAAATAGATGCTATAGAAGTATTCTTTGTGGATGGCAGGCAAAAAGCATAGGGCCTGGAATGTGGATTCCAGTGTGGTTTTCAGTGTGTGGATCCACTGTTTTGGCAACAACAGGTAAAACAATTAATTTACATAAGTTGAAATTCTGTCACATAGAAGGCAATGTCTTGGATTGGCTTATGTTGTTTAAAATTTATCATCCACTTAAGATGCTCCCACCCTCACAGAGAATTCTATTCTGCATCGGAAAGTTGGGGGAGAGGGGAGAAAACCTGATGTTGTTTTATATCAGTGTTACCTTGTTTAATTCAGGAGAAAAGAAATTACAAAGGAGGAGGGCAGCAGGGAAATGGGTAGAAGATGAGGAGGGAGCCGAGAGCCTCATGTTCTTAGAATGACTTAAAAGTAATTGGCTGGTTTGTCCATGATTTATTGCCTACACCACTCCTGGCATCTCTTTTTTTAAAGTACCTGATTGATGTGTCAGTTATAAAGCTATTTTAAACTAAAAGTATTTCCTCTTAAACCAACAAAAATATACACTTATCTTTAAAATTTATAGCATTTAGCTCATCTTGCTGCTCTACTGCTTCCTCTTATTACATTTTAATTCTCTCGTGTGAAGAAAACGGCAAAGTCCCAAAGATTTTACCAGAAGCTCTGGGAAGCCTAACCCCTTCCAACTCCAGCTCTTCTCCTTCAAGAACTGTGGTTCAAGATAAACAAAGGCAAGTGGTATAAAAACATATTTCTTCACCATCTATCCCAGAGAGAAGGGCAATCAGCCACAGCCTTCAAAATAATGAGAAGATTCCAAATTTGTACTAGAAAAGAAATCCAAGCATTTTCAATTCCTTCTTGAACAAAACTCAGAGCCAAATCTAGGACTTTGTCCATTATTCTCTTTTAATGATGTCCATGCTGAGTGCATGAGAGAGGAGTTTTTAATACATTATAAACATCACTTCTAGCTTCAGCAGTCCACAGAACGAAAGGCTATTTCTTGGTTGTTCCTTTTAAAAAGATAGAGAAGTTGAATATCTCTGTTTTTTTGCTGTGACAGGCTTGATATAACATGGGATGCTGTAAAGTTATGACAGCACCTCAAGGTTGCCACTTGACCCTGATTGCCAGTGCTTTGGTCCATTCAGGAAGAATTTATTCATGAGTCCTCTTTCTCATTGGCAACATGTAAAGAGAAAGTATATTTACCTAGTTCATAATATCCTTATGTAAGCTACCAAAGGAGAGCTTTTGTGTTAAAATCATTGGCTCTCTTCAAAGACATCCCAAAATGCCTGGAAGGTGGAAAGGGAAAGGCCGACTATATTTCAGTGGTTCTCAACCAGGGGTGATTTTACCTCTCAAGTCCACCACTATTATACCCACCACAGATATCTGACAATATTTACAGACATTTTTGAATGTCACCAGTGGGCAGTGGGGAGGGGTGGTGCTGCTGATACTAGTGGGTAGAGACCAGGGATGCTGCAAAACATCTGGCAATGCATAGCATAGCCATTCACAAGAAATAATTATCTGGCCCCAAATTTCAGTAGTGTCAAGAGGGAGAAGCCCTGAAAAATATTTCAGCCCTGAATCAGTCAACTCTGTGCAACAAATATTCTGAATGCCTCTGTCATCTTCCAGTGGTAAAGAGGGGAAATAAATGTCCACAGAAATACTTACCCTGCTTCCTGTGGAACTAGGACTGCCTTGCACCCCTTTCTGTCCAGCTCTACCCTAAAAATATAATAATTCCCTCAAGATCAAAAGGCAAAAATTCTGAATAAATCATAAAGGCATCAGCATCAAAACCTCAAGCACTATTAAAATGGCAGAATAAACATGTCATACTGTGATCATTCTGCATATTAACAGTCAGTTATACACATCCTTTAAAGAAGAAAAAAGCATAGCAATATGCACTGCTACTACATTTTCCCAAATAATATCACTTGTCAGAAACTTCATAATTTTGCTCATAAAAGTGTACCCTACTACAAATATGCATACCAAAAAAAAAAGGTCTTTTAAATGTGGTCTTAAGAGCATTTGTTCAATTACAGAAAGGTTACATATCTTACTAAATTTACTTGGATCAATAACAGAATTAATCAACTCATAGATAAAATAGATCAAATTACTTGTCTGCCTTGTTCTCCTTTGGAGCCCTCTTGTCCTTTGATGTTACTGTTTTGTCCTGGATTACCCTAGAGAAAGATTTTTAAAAGCAGTTTAGAATCCAGAAATACCAGCTTTTTCTCCAAAATGGTATGATGTTCAAGTACTAAGCTAATTTGGGTCAAGGTATGAGGTGTGAGAAAATTTTTCACATTTGAAACTCGCAGGATTTTGGGAAAAAAATGAAAGCAGTACTTCCTCAAATTTGAAGAAGATTTGGCAATAAATAAAGAATTAAAAGAGTGCTTGCTACATTGAGATTTTCCCTTTTCTATGATGGCAGCTTCACTGGTGCACTGGTTCAAACATTCTTAGGCTATTCCCTCAAAGGTGTAAAAAGATTCCCCTGTAACTGAGTCTGCAAATAATGAATCTGTAGGTCTGCAAGATTAGAAGTCCAATAAATAAAGCTATGGAAATGTTCTCCCAAAGGAAGCAGAAAGTCTCAACGTACCATAAGGACTCAGAAGATGGCCCTAACCCAGATAAGACACAAACAGACTTTTCCCAAAGCCTCAGCCAACACCTATCATCCCTACTCCTAAGACAAGCATGTGCCTACAGGGTAGCAGGAAACACAAAGGGAAAGGAGATAGGAACTGTAGAGCAAGTATAAAATTCAGGGCCAACTGGGCCCTGAAAACTTACTGGATCTCCTGGGAAGCCCTTCTCTCCATACTGCCCAGGGGCACCTCTGGAACCTGGGCTGCCCTGAAAAAAATGAAATAAATTTCTGAGTTAGCTTTTAAGAGGTTTGTATAATGGTGTTAAATGTGAAGTTTTGTGTGTAGGGGGGTTAATCAGATAAAATGCTCTTTGTCCTTCATCACAGTCAGATTCCCTTAGACTTCTCAAGCAGTACTAAGTCCAGTTTTAAGCCTATGGTCAGTATTATTTGTAGTGAGGCTCAGAAACTGGTAAACTTCTCATGGTCTAACATAGCACTGTCCAATAGGAGTTTCTGCAGTGATGGAAATGTTCTACATCTGCATTCATCGATATGGTAGCCATTAGCTGTATGTGGCTATTAAGCACTTAAAATGTAATCAATGCCACTAAAAAGCATAATTTCTTAATTAATTAAAATTTAACTTTAAATAATCACATGTGGTTAGTGGCTATGATATTGGACATCCTAGCCAGTCTAACAACTTCTAACATCTGTAATTAAATTGCCCACTGGAAACTTCCATAAGGATGTTCTATTGGGGAACCAGCCCCAATATTTCAATGTAGGTTCTTTTCTATTTTCCCTAAGTATTGGCTGGTCTGATAAAGAAGGGAAAAGAGTACAAAAGAGAGAAATTTTAAAGCTGGGTGTCCGGGGGAGACATCACATGTCGGCAGGTTCCATGATGCCCCCTGAGCCGCAAAACCAGCAAGTTTTTATTAGGGGTTTCAAAAGGGGAGGGGTGTACGAATAGGGAGTGGGTCACAGAGACCACATGCTTCAAAGGCAATAAAATATCACAAGGGCAGAGAGGCAGAGTGAAATCACAAGGCCAGGGTGAAACTAGAATTACTGATGAAGATCCATGTCCTGCTGGGCACACATTGTCATTGATAAACATCTTAACAGAAAACGGGGTTTGCAAGCAGACAACCGGTCTGACTAGAATTCGCCAGGCTGGAATTTCCTAATCCTAGCAAGCCTGGGGACGCTACAGGAGACCAGGGCATATTTCATCCCTTATCTACAACTGCATATGAGAGACACTCCCAGAGCGGCCATTTTAGAGACCTCCCCCTGGGAATGCATTCGTTTTCCCAGGGTTATTCCTTGCTGAGAAAATAATTCAGCGATATTTCTCCTATTCGCTTTCTGAAAGAAGAGAAACATGACTCTCTTCTGTCCGGCCCCGCAGGCAGTCAGACTTTATGGTTATTTCCCTTGTTCCCTGAAAATCGCTGTTATCCTGTTCATTTCAAGGTGCTCACACATGCTTCACAAACAATCTGTGCAGATAATGTAGTCATCACAGGGTCCTGAGACAACATACATCCTCAGCTTACAAAGATGATGGGATTAAGAGATTAAAGTAAAGATAGTCATAAGAAATTATAAGAGTATTGATTGGGGAAGTGATAAATGTCCATGAAATCTTCACAATTTGTGTTCTTCTGCCATGGCTCCAGCCAGCCCCTCCATTCGGCTTCCCTGACTTCCCGTAACATGTTCCACTGTCATCTCAAACCTAATTATTTCCAATTAAACTTGCCCAAGCCAGGATCCTTGCAGGCACATTGACTGACTCTCTATTTCCTATTCCTCTACTCGCCTATATCTGGAGATTTCAGGTCCCAGAACCAGGACTAGTGTGAGATGAGAGAGGCACCTAGGATGCAGAACTGAGGTAGGTATTTACTCCACATAATTCTGCCCCTTTTGCACCTTAGGTGTCCTGTTAACCTCGCTTCAGTCTGAGCCCTGCTACAACTTTAGCATATTTTGTGTCTATTCTCACTATCATTGCTTTACTTGAAGGCTTCATCACTTCTCACCTGATTTCTACAGATCTGCCTCTCATCTTTGCCTTGCATCTATGTCATCTCCAAAATATCGTCCACATTACTGCAAGTAATATTTCTAAAATGTAAATCTGATTGTGATTCTTCTGCTTAAAATCTTTCAAAGGCTCCCCATTGCCTTATGGTTAAAAACCAAGCTCTTCCACATCACTCGCTAGTGCCCTCCCAATCTCTTGATCTCTTCCCACCACGTCTTGAACCTCACCTCCCAGTGCCTGTATTCTAATGCTCCCTCCAGGAAGAAAAACTTGGCAGTGCCCTGAACCCTCATGTTTTTGCTTATGCTACTCCCTCTGTCTGGAATGCCCTTCCTCCACATCTTCACCTTGCTGAATTCCTGTTCTCTTCAGCTCAGAGGTCATTTCCTCCAAGAAGATTTTCTGGACAACCCCTGCCCCTAGGCTGAGTTACATGTTATTCTCTGGACTCCCACGTAGATATCTAAAACATGACCTCAATCACATTTTATGTAAATCTATTGATATATCTGTCTCCCCAACTATACTGTGGGATCTTTGAAGACAAGGGCTGTGTGGTTCACCTCTGATTCTTATTAAATAAGAATATATGCCTGGCCAATGACAGGTGCCTGGCACATGACAAGCCTGACAAATGACAGGTGCTCAAAAATATTTCATAAATAAATGGATCAGAACATAAAAGTAGAGCTGCTTGAAATCAAGTAGGCACACATTAATGAGTGTTGAAATAAATGTAAAGTTAAAAAATGTTTCACAGTCATTTGCCACCATAGCCACCAAAATAATTTTGTCTCTTTCTCTTGCTTTTTTTTTCTGACATAATAAAGACAACACAGAAATTACTGACATTGACGGAAATGTTGTGGTAAAAAACAGATGAACATAAGAAACCACTGACAGGTAAAAGCATTCATTTTCATACATGAGAAAGATGCCCATAGAAAACCTCGTGTGTGCTAAATTTTTCTAGGTGGAAATTCTTGAAAATTACATAGTTACCCCCTTGCTCCAATCAGGTATGCAGCACATATTCAGTATTAATAGGCCTTCATTATGTGGTTAAGTCAGTTGTAAATTTTATCCCCTATAACCACTGACACACAGCAGTTAAAACTGTCTCTGTCATCAAATTATCCTTCTTCGATGTATTGAAAAGAAACGTGTTACCTGAGATCCTGGATCACCTTTTTCTCCTTTTATTCCAGGAAATCCATGAGAGCCCTAAAAGAATACAAGAAAAACAAAATTCCCACTTAAAAAAATTTTAGCAACCTCATGACAGTTTTATGGTACTTAAAGAAATATGGCTTACCTCTTCCCCGTCAAGTCCATCAAACCCATCGTCTCCATGTCCTCCCTGAGAGACGATAATAGACAGCCGTCAGGTAAAAGCAGGTCTCTGCCACATGCTTATTGGGAAACTAATCCCATTTAGATATCAAATTAAACTAAGAAAAAATTCCAGTACCTTAGGTCCAGAAAATCCTTTGGGTCCCTGCAAAAGATGAAATATCTCTCACTGACATATCAAAGACAGAGTGTGAATTCAAAGACTGCCTCTCTAAAGTGAGTGAGCATGTATTTCTTTAGTTGCTATGAGCTATACATCTACAAAGAGGTTAGAGATGGAATTTATTAATGCTAAAGACTCCTTGACATTATTAAAAAGCAGAATTAATCTGCAGACAGGAAAATTCATTGATATAACTGGATAAAGGAAAAGAGAGAGGAGTGATGGAAGAGAGAAAACAGGGGAGGAAAGGAATGGGAAGAGAGAGGGAGAGAATGTTATAGAGAATTTGAAATAACATTTACAGAAGAGCCTTACCTTCTCACCCTGCTCCCCTGGACATCCTGCAATCCCTTTATCTCCTTGGGGTCCTGCATCTCCTCGTACTCCCTAAGAAAAGGAGCGCAGACAGGTACCCAAAGTGATGTTTTTGCCAAAAGCTGACAGTGGTTTATTTTCATAGAGTTAAGACAAAGCACATGGGCACTATGAGCTTCAGAAAAAGTGAATTCTCTTCAATCTCACTCATTTACATCTGTTTTTCCCCTCTATGTTCAAACATGTTTCCTGTTAATCTTCAGGGCTTTTTACGGACCCAAGATCACAAAAAGGTGCAAGAAGAGCTCAGCCACTTCCCTACCTGATCAAACAGCACAGTGGCTGCACTTTGTAGCCATATTCCAAGACTCCAGTAATTTCATCTAGGGCCCTAATGCTATACTGGGAGAGTCAGCATTGCTGACAGGAGACTCACAAGTCAGTGCTAGGGTACTGCTACTGAGTAGAAACAGTTGCTGGAAAGTGACACTACTAGGAGAATGAGAAAGCAAAGGTGAGAAAAGCCAGTCCTCACAGGAGGAATCACCAGGTTGAAGACCCCAAAGTCAGACTATCCATGCAGGGATGAGCACCGAAGGTCAATGATTTCTGTGTCTCCCAACAACCCTGCTTCTCCAAGGAAATATTTAAATACAGATAAATGCTAAAGTAAAATGGATCTTAAGAAAGGAACAGTTTTGTGCGTTTTGAGGGCAGGAACCCCAACTGTGTCTTTCACCATCATGTCCCTTGTGACTGGCTCATGTCTAGGTGCATAACAGGTGCTCCCATTTTGCTGCATGAATAATTAATTAGTAATGAGCTTAGTTCTTGCCTTGCCAGTAAAAGAGGGAGGGAGAAAGGATTTGCCTTCATCCTGCTTTGCTTTCTTTATTCTGAGGATCATTCCCTGCAAAAGGAGGAGGCCTTGCCCATGGCCACAGGCTGAGAGGTACCTTAGCCCTATGGCTTCCCATTGCCTGGACTTTCTGCCAGAGGTGGGTTCGGCCAGGCAGGTGGATGACACTATTCCCCACACTGAAAGCACTCTCATGCTAGTTTGGTAGTCTCCAAGAACCCTCGCCTCCGAGGGTACAGAGTAGGTGATTTACAGCACCCCCTTAGTGGTCATTTTGTAAACTAGGTCAGCCATTAGATTGTAGAGGAATTTATAATTGCTTGCAGATGAGAAAACAGAGGGTCAAGAAGTTAGGTATCTCGTTCAAGGACCCACATCTAGGCCAACTCTTGGCAGTCTGACTCCAGAGTCTTTGCTTTCAATCCTTATAACTTGCTGCCCAGATGAGGAACTGGCCTTGATCTAAGGTGATAGAAATCCAGTCTGGATGTTTTCTGAACTTTTTCCATCCCAAACAGAGCCATCTAAGTGGTTTCAGTTTCTTCAAATTCTTTCTCATAATTTGATTGATGAGAAAGTGAGAGTTCTGGTTTTAAACATGGAGATTTGCAAACCTCTGTGTAGCGTTTGACCATGAAGCCATGCCTTCCATCTTGAGGGATGCCTTGCCGTCTTCCCTTTCCATGGAAGGGAGTATACTCCAGCCTTGGCCCAAAGCCATGTACTAAGCACTGGGTTTTAGGTCTAAAGAGAGCTCCCTGGCAGATAACCTGCTGTGCCCTGCTTGGGGGTAGAGAGGAGGGTGCCCAGGTCTCTCCCACTGATAAAAACATGCCAGGCTACATGTGTAAGCCTGTTCCCTCCTTACCCCAAACTTAAACTTAGTAATTGCCTCATAATTCAGACAAGGAAAAATGAAAAGAAAGGCAACCCTTCTTCCCACAAAAAAGCACAAAATCAACATATAAACAAAATAAACATAAACATATAAAATAAAGATATAAACAAAACTCCATCTACCCCTTTTGTATGAAAATAAGCTTTTGTGAAAAAGAAA
The DNA here is from genome assembly GCF_001698545.2 of Rhinopithecus bieti. Taxonomy (NCBI): domain Eukaryota; kingdom Metazoa; phylum Chordata; class Mammalia; order Primates; family Cercopithecidae; genus Rhinopithecus; species Rhinopithecus bieti. Next base: position 1,076,450 of record NW_016824412.1, read on the forward strand.
GTAAGAGAGAGAGAGTGTGTGTGTGTGTGTGTGTGTGTGTGTGTGTGTGTGTGTGTACAGTGTGTGTATAGTGGCAGGGGGGAGAGGGGAGTCATAAAACTTACGGGGTCTCCGTCCTCTCCCCTGTGTCCTTTGCTGCCTTTCAGACCTTGAGAACCCTGGGAAGAAAGAGAGAACAATAAATTGTAGTCACCACCCCCCATCATCAAGTCAAACTTGTGAAATCATTAGGCATTCTAAGCAAGTCCCTTCCTCCAACTTGGTTGCAGTTTTTGCAGATGTGGCTGTGAGTTTGGGGAGAATCTGACAACATCTGGAGCTGGCTTTTGTCCTTAGCTTTGAAGCCCCTCTGCAGAAGGCGACACTCTTAATTCTTGCGGGAGGCTGACCTTTGGAACCCACCAGCAGATGAGGCCCACAGAGCCACACCTGTGCCTGAGTGATTTGCAGGGAGGACAGTCGTGCCAGCCACAACCCTTTTAGCAGACAAACCTATAACATTTCCAAAGGGATTATTTTATTTTGCTCTGCTATTTTGAGAGCTCAAGGAAGAATAGGCACTTCCAACAAGACTGCATATATTTTAATTGCAGTCATCTCTCCCTTAGCCACGTGTGGTTTAACTGTGTCATGGCTTACCTGTGGCAAACATTTCATTTGAGTTTGTTTTCCCCACCCTCTAACACAGGCCCAGCTGGCTGATCAGTATACTGGGGGGGTTGCGCTTCTGGAACATAATTCTAATATTGACCTGAGCAAAGTAATGGAAAAAACTGTGCTAAACAAAACATCACAGTGCAGTAGAAAGTTCAATATAAATTATCCTTCCATAAGGATAGACAGTGCAGAACTCATGAGCAAGCATTGTTGATCTCTTTTTTTAATGAAAACTTCATTTTATTGTGATACCTAAAATCCACTTGAAACGTACATAAAAGTATATAAAATATGAGTGTATAGTTTAATTATTATAAAGTAACTTTATAGAATAATCTTATAATTTTTATATATAAGGTATATGTAGCCACCACGCAGGTCAAGAAATAGAGCATTATTGGTCCCAAGCACAGCGCCTGTCCTGAGTCACAATTCACCCCTGGCCCCTCTCCACAAGGGCACTCCTGACTTCTGATAATAGTTTCTTGCCTTTTAAGAATACTTCACCAGCTAAGTATTCCTCCCTAGATACAATAACTTTTAATAAACAGAATTTTACCACATATATTCCTCTGTGTTTTGCTTTTCTTTTGGTCATTACCTTGTTAGTAAAAGTTATTCATGTTGTTGTGTGTAGCTGTAGTTCATTAATTTTCATTGGCATATTTTATTGAAAATATCATGACATATTTATTCATCCTATTGTTGTATAATATTTTATAATTTGTGTTTTAAAGGGCTATGAATCTGCAATGCTATGATCGTTTTGTGGTTCAATCTCATTCCGTTGCTGATGAAGCACAACTCTTATTTATTTTTTATTTATTTACTTATTTATTTATTTTTAAGGCAATAGGGTCTCATTATGTTGCCCTGGCCAGTCTTGAACAATCAAGTGATCTTCCCACCTCAGCCTCCCAAGTAGCTGGGATTACCGGTGCAAGCTAGTACACCCAGTTTCATCTCCACTATTTTTCACTTCTTACCACCTTTCAAACTTTCTAAAGCAGGTACAAAAGTATAAATTGCAAAACCAAGAAGCAACATTGCCAAGGGTATATAAGAGAAAAGGGAGTTATTCTTGCTAACAGTATCAAAAGTGAGCTCTCCTGACCTGGATTTTATACCAAAAAAGTCATATGAAATGTCCAAAGGAATTCCATTAGCATGGAGTGAAGGTTGTAAATTCAATCACTCAGTCTCAGTCCTACCTGTACCAAATTAAAGCACATTAGATAAAATAGTATCACAGGTGAGTGGCACCTTCATGGCTTGTGGTCCTCGGGTCCCATGAGGTCCTGGAATTCCTGGACATTTGCAGAATGTATAGCAGCAAGTCCTCTCTGCAATGTTTCCCTGGGGAAAAAAAAAGTAAAGCTGAGTGAATAACAATTGTCAGAAACTTTATTTCATAAGAATTGTACTCATACAAATCATAATCCACCACCTGCAAGCTCATCTTCTCCCTTTGGACGAGGGGCTGCAGAGAATAAGAGGTGCTTTCTGAATTTAACACTGCAGAGAGGGTGCCAGGCACTGCACTGGCAATATCGCCTCTCCAAAGGAAATGACCTCTGTTTATAGACAGGGCATCCAGTATGTGGATGGCCATGACCCAACTTCACCTAAGACTTGTTGGTTTCTGGTTGACAGTCTTCTGTTTCCTGGAATTTCTGCAACACAGTTGGGGGTTTTTAAATTCAGTTATGAGTTGGTTGGTTTTTTAGTTCCTTATGCATTCATTTAGTGAATGACAAAGAATGAAAGAACACACAAAAACAAAATACTATGCTGTGGCCTTCCACACTTTTTTATATACTAAGGACCATGCCTTAATTTAGTAGGGGTAAACAAAGGCAGTCTTTGAAAGTTCTCATCAAGATTCCAATTTAGTTCCCATGGCATTTTGAACAACTGGGGGTTTTGTTCAACAACTCACCAGGTACTGTGAGAGTTTTTTGCCCAGCTCTCTCATTCCAATAGTCAGATGAGTCCGGTAATTGAATCCTTTTCCAAATTCAAAGCTAGAAAACTCATGATGAGCAGTTGTGTTAAGGGACACTACCAGCAGAGCATCAAGTCCTATGTGGTGAGAACCACAATATAAATAAAACAAAGGGGTTGTACATGAAAAAGAAGAAGGCATAATAATTCTGCTCAGTGAACATGATTTAAAGAATTGAAAAGGGGAAAAAACAAACATAAGAGGAAGGAGTACTCCTGACATGTGAAGAAACTAACGGTGAATTTGCCCGCATTTTATGAATATGCACCAGCTCTGGTCCCTGACTTTTGCATGAAATCCCCTGATAAAAGTATTCAAGAGAAACAATTTACAAATCTATAGAAAAACACTAATAGAAAACTGTGTTCCACATGTTACCACCAATGTTGGCGCAATTCTTGGACACTGAAAAGTGATTTTTAAGAAAGGGCATTATTCATCTTCAGAGAGTTTTCTGAATTTTCTAAATGTAAATTAATGATAATTCTCAAGTTAATTTCCAATTCCAAACACCCCTGGGAGGCCAGACCCTGAGAACATGAGGAAAACCCAGGGCAATTGTCTCAGTTGAACTCCTGACCACATCCAGTTCATTCATTAATTCATCTATTTACTCATTAATTCATTTACTAGTTCATTTACTTTATTCATCTTTTCACTAAGCAAATTTTAAAATTATTAATAGGAGCCTATTATGCATTAATCATTGTATAATACAGAGATACAGATGAGTAAGTCAGGCTTACTTCTTTCCTTCCCCAGAGTTATTGGTCTAATGGAACAGAGGGTCAAGAATTGGATAGCTGCTCTGAGAAACATCAGGGTTCTATGAAAGCCTAGAGGAGAAGCTCCTAACCCATTCTTGGAGAGTCATGGAAGATTTCTCAGAAAAATTGATGTCGAAGCTGATTCTAAAGGATAAATGTAAGTTGGCCAATGGAAGGAACCAGAGAAGGAAGACGGAGAGAGTACCTGGGGAGGAAAGGAAATAGAGGAAACTCTAGGCAAGGACAGAGAAATGAGGCTGTAAAGTACATTGGAGGCCAGGCACAGTGGCTCACACCTGTAATTCCAGCACTTTGGGAAGCCGAGGTGGGTGGATCACCTGAGGTCAGGTATTTGAGACCAGCGAACTGGTCAACAACATGGTGAAACCCCATCTCTACTAAAAATACAAAAAAAAAAAAAAATAGCCAGGCATGATGATGGGCACCTGTAATCCCAGTTACTCAGGAGGCTGAGGAGGGAGAATTGCTCGAACCCAGGAGGCAGAGGTTGCAGCGAGCCGAGATTGTGTCACTGCACTCCAGCCTGGGCAACAAGAACAAAAATCCATCTAAAAAAATTATATATATGTATATCCTTGGAGGAAGAATGATGAAAATAGTTTCATATGCCTGGAATGCTGAATATAAGAAATAATTTGGCTGGGCACGGTGGCTCACTCCTGTAATCCCAGCACTTTGGGACGCTGAGGTGGGCAGATCACAAGATCAGTAAATCGAGACCATCCTGGCTAACACGGTGAAACATCATCTCTACTAAAAATACAAACAAATAGCTGAGCGTGGTGGTAGGCACCTGTAGTGCCAGCTACTCAGGAGGCTGAGGCAGGAGAATGGCATGAACCCGGGAGGCAGAGGTTGCAGTGAGTCGAGATTGGGCCACTGCACTCCAGCCTGGGTGACAAAGCGAGACTCCATCTCAAAAATAAATAAATAAATAAATAAATAAATAAATAAGTTAAGGCTGAAATTGGAAGCAGAGGCCAGGTTCTGCAACGCTCCCAGGCCATGTCAAGGAATTTGATCTATATCCCAAGAACAATGAGAAGGTATTGAAGGGATCTGTGCAGAGAAAGAGACACGCCAAGCAATAAAACAGATCGTATTGTGGCCTTTAGTGAGGTTTCCTGTGGAAGCTGAACCCTAGAAGCCAGTCTGGGCTACACCAAGGAATTCTTAAACAATGCATCTCATTTGACAATTAGTGGAGTCTTCCATCGCTGCATCCTACTCTCAACTTCTGCATTGAGCTTCCGGCTCAGTCTGAAGCTATGACATGGACAGAAAATATATAGTGAGAAGCGCTTTTCCAAATCCATGTTGCTATCTTTCATATGGAAAATAAGAAACAGTAGGAGCTGTCTCGGGTCAGGTTCTCTAGAACTGGAATCTGAGAGAGGATTTTGTATGTATGTGGTATCTGTATTGAGAGAGAGACCAGGAAAGGGAAGGAGATGTTGTAACTAGGAATACATCTCAATAAAGTCTTAGCCTTTGCCTGATTCATGAGGGACTCTGGAGTGCAAATTGTACTAGAGTTGATCCATTTGAGCAAGAGTGCCAGGTTTTTGTATCCCTATATCATAGTTGCCCCCCACCACCACCAACGTGAGGCATGGTAACTCCACACCCATTCCAAGCACGCCCAGGTATATGGTTCAGGTCAATCAAGGGCATATGTCTATATAGAAGGTCATAAGTCTAAGTACTTGGCCATAGCATTTGCAGCATTTTGGGGAGGAGTGCGAGGGCTGGTCAAGAGGGGATTAGACGAGGTATCAACAGCCTCTGCTACAAGTAGCCAGGCAAATCTCAACATCTACAGCATCTGAGTAAAGGTAGAGACTTGTTAAGCATATTCCATGCTTCACTGTTTAAATTTTCAACTTGGCCGGGTGCGGTGGCTCATGCCTGTAATCCCAGCACTTTGGGAGGCCAAGTTGGGCAGATCACAAGGTCAGGAGATCAAGACCACCCTGGCTAACACAGTGAAACCCCATCTCTACTAAAAATACAAAAAATTAGCCAGGCGCCTGTAGTCCTAGCTACTCGGGAGGTTGAGGCAGGAGAATGGCATGAACCCGGGAGGTGGAGCTTGCAGTGAGCTGAGATCGCGCCACTGCACTCCAACCTGGGCAACAGACCAAGACTCCATCTCAAAAAAAAAAAAAAAAAAAATTCTACTCAATACCTGCTTCTTTGAGCCTGTCTGATTGATTTTCAAGCATTATGTTGCTTTCACCCTGGAGACCGTCTGAAAAAATAAGCAGCACCTAGAGAAATAAGAAAATGGTGTGGTGTAAAAGCTAAATATATAATTGGGGAATGAAGAAAAAATGGAAGAATGTGGAGATGGGAAATAGAATGTAATATGGATACCTGGCCCCGGGATGCAGATTTATTCTTAAATGTGTCCCAAAGAGACTGCAAGAACTGTGCGTTCAGATGAGTTGGCCCACTGACGTTGACTTGCAGCAAGCTGTCAAACACCGCTTTCTGATAGATCTGGAACTTGGCAGGGAATTCTTGGTCATTGTTCACCTTAAATGCCAAACTCACCTGCACCTCTGTGCCAGCCCCACAGCTCACCCCCCTGATAGAGCTGATATCTTCTAAGATGCCTGGGAGGTAGGATTCCAGCTGGGGGTGGCCCTGGAACAAAGGCTGCCCCTGCACATGAGTGGAGATGTCGAACCCAACCACTATGTCCATAAAGCAATCTGGAAACCAAGGGAAAAGAGTCAAGATTAATGAGTAGACAGGAGCAAGGAAGGAGAGATAGGGCAGAAGAAAGGAGCACTGTCATGCCCCAGAGCTAGAGGGTCTCTAGTCTCCAAAAAGTGTTCAAGAAGGAAGATATTGGCTGCTTTATCATATGCATATATGTGTGTATGTATATCACATATATATATATATGATACCAACATATATCACAGGGGTTTTCTCTGTCCCCTTTAAAATATCAAAACTTCCGATAGCTATTTGAAGTTCAAACCATAGTTTAGTCTCATCCTCAGTGACTCTGTTGTGTGTGTGTGTGCCACGCATGTGGGGATGCATTTTAATGGTGACATATTTTAATTCATATAATCAGAATACATTAAAGTTTTGAGCTGTCTTTTCAGATTATTTGAGTTTTAGAGATCACAAACACAGATGGCTGCAAATGCAGGTAGATAAGATAGATGATTCAAGTGGGCAGAGTGTGAGGAAAATAAACTCGAGAACAATGACCCATTTCTGGGTCTGTTCGCTGTTCAGTTCCAGCTGAGAGTAGCTCTGTGGGAAATGGGGCCTAGTGTTGTCAGATATTCTGATTTTTCAAAGAGGAGCCTGATGTCTACATTTTTAATGTAGAACCTTCAGTGTGAATGCTGTCAACTAATTTAGCAACTCATCAACACTGGATGCGACAAACAAATGGCAACTGCAAGCTGCCAGTTGGTTACTCTGATCCTGCCCAGTTGCTCATTTTACAGATGAGGAAACAGTGATGTGTGGAGGTTGTTGCCGCTGAACCAGAGTTAGAACTCTGGCTTTCTGATTCCAGGCCCAGGGCTTTTTCCACCACTGTAATCTGCCTCCACTTGAGCACCACAAATGGGACATATAAGATATGGAGAGTTTGGAAAGACTAACACATTTTGTTAAATAAGTGACTTCAATCGTAACACCTCTAGAAACGTAAGAACGCTAAAGAATTTCTGCATGTTGTGCAAATTCCACAAACCGTTATCATTCGCTACTGCTTCCTTACATGCTGTCCTCCCAACTCCTAGCCTCAAATTTAGAGAAGCTGAGTCCCCTGTGGCCAATCTCAGCTGGAGCTGAACGGTGGCATTCCTGTGAGATGCATCATTGTTTTCCAGTTCACTGTCCTCATACTCTACTCACTTGACTCATCTCCATTACCCACCTGGTCTTTGCAGCCATGTGCCTTTGTGACCTCTGGCTTAAATAACCTCCAAGGACAATTCAGATCGTTTGTAGCCTATGATTATATGAATGTAATCATTAAAAGAAGAAAAATACACTGTATGCACACACACACACACACACACACACACACCACGAGTCCCTTACAAGATGGTTTAACAAAGGTACAATAGTAAAACTTCCAATCAGCAAATGTTTATTTTACTTACTTCCTGCTGATGCAGGGCATGTACTAGGAGGACAGAAATAGGAGACAGAGATCTAGGTGCTAAAAGGAGAATAAACACTGGATTGCTTTGAGGGAACAGGGCTGACCAGAGGACACAGCCCAGGGGTCCCCTCTAGCCTCTGCACCCTTTCCTTGTCTTTGAGGGAGGCTGAGTTATCTAAACTTCCTGGAAGCAGCGAAGTCTCGTATCATTGCACCATAAGTGAGATATTCTCACTAAATATATGTTCTAAATATATGCTCTGCTAGAGCTAGCCCATTAGACACTCTTGGGAAATGGAGAAATGAGGTTTCCATGGAAGAAAACCAAACAAGGAACACTTACTGGTTTTCCCGCAGCTCTGGCAAATTTCACGGATGATCCTTTTTCTCACATCCACATTCTTTAACTTATCAAAGTCTTGAAAAGTGATTATTTTTTCAGAATTGCCTGTTATTGGCAGAAGCTGTTCCTTAGAAACATCTCCTATGCCCAAAACCAGGATACAAATTCCAAGGTCCTTCAGGGTTTTTACTGCATCTGCCACATTATAGTGAGGATCTCCAGATGTGATAACAACCAAAGTTTGGGGGACACCAGCATTTCTTCTCCCACCAGCATATAGATTAAACATGTTGCTCACTTTTTTAAGGGCAAAGTCAATTCTCAGAAACCCACTGCTCTTGGAGACATTCTGAATTTGATTCTTCCACTGGGTTTTAGTCAGAGAGTTTTTCAAATCAATAATACTCTGGTAGTTACTTCCAAATTGAGCCATACCAATTTTCATTCTTTGAGACTGAATGTCAAAATTATCAATTAAGTCTGACAAGAAAGTTGTCATGGTAACAAAATCTGAATTAGATACCCTGTCAGAGCCATCGCAAAGGAAAATCACATCAGCTTCCTGAAGACTACAGACTGCAATAGAAAAAAGAATAAATTATTTTCCTCATGAATCGTTCTAAATTTTTCCTTTCCTCATATACTTAAATTGCTTTACTAAATACTTCAATTGCTTTACATTAGCAAATTGAGATAAGTTAACAAGAGGAAGAATCACTGATTGATCCTCAAAAGAAGAAAAAATAGCAAGAGGAGGAAAGATTAGAGAGTTTTTTCAAAGTTTAATTATTTATACAATCCATTTGAAAAGACACTGAAAGCTAATCAGAGAAAGAAAGTAAGAAGTTTGAATAAATTTCATGTACTCATTAAAAGGTTATTACAAAGGCTAGACATCCCTTCAAAACACCAAGATTGGGACATTTACCCCATCAGGATAATAGTACTTACTTACTGTACTATTATTAGTACTCCTATTACTATTCATGTTATCACTTTACATCCATATTGAAGAGTAGCATTTTAAAAATGCTTTTGGCACATAATAACAACATTAATATTCATAACCACCTTGCGACTAATTATTCTAATTTTATAAATATAGAAATAGAATTTAGAGGTTAAGTGATTCATATAAGAGCACACAGTTACTATGGAGTGGAGCTGGTATCTGGACCTCTAGGTCCTTTTTACCCTTAAATTTAGCACTTTTTTCTACTGCAATGCTTTTTAAAAATACCATGACTCAAATGTTAGAATTTCTCAGAAGCAGTGTGAATGGCTAGTAAATAGAGCATACAGTCAGCTCCCTGAAGTCCAATCTGAAATGTCCCAAAATCGAAGGGACATTTCTATACTCACTTCCAGTCAAACTCAATGGCTGTGGTAGGAGCAGCACTACGGTGATTACTAAAGGTAATTGAGACAGTAGGTTACTCACGGTCACACAATTCCTTGTAAGTGTGGTGTGGCAGACACAAAGACGGTGGCTACCTGGATAGACCTGCAAGGAAGAACTTACTTCCCAGCTATGGGAGTATGGGCAGGCAGTAGACAGCTTCCAGCAGTCAGCACTTTCAGGGTCTGTCTCACTATAGAGAGATGCCTTGCCAAAAGTCATGCCCTTCTTAGGGCCACCACGTCCAGGTACAAAGTGGGAAGGGAGTTCTCCCTTAGTCCCAGCCATTTTAGGCTGATGCTGGACAGTTCTCATGGGCAATATTTGCTTCAGAGCTCTCTGCTAGGTTTGGAGCTTTGTTTAGCCTATGTCACTATTTTGAGTTATTTGGTCCATCTTGCTTTCCCTGTTTATTTTACAGGTGTGGATTCCTCATAAACATCTTGCATCCCAAACTCCATTTCAGCACTACCTCAAAAATGTAGCCATGGGAAATGAGAATAAAACAGCCTTCACACTCCTAGGAAAAGACTGTAGTCTTAGTAATGTACTAGATTTGGAGGACACCCCAAACAAAGGAGATTAAGCCTGCCTGCAGAGCTTGTAGTCTTGTGACAGATACAGGTAGGAAAACAGCAAATATGTGTCAATTGCTACCACTTGGAAAATAGAAGGTGTGAGAGTTGGGGGATACAGTGGGGACATGAGGTCAGGTTTTGGGCCAGGAAACTAGCACACAAAGACTGAAACTTGACAGAAAAGTGAGATGTAGGCAGGCACAGTGGTGGGCTGGAGTGGTCATGGTGGGCAGGATAGTGTGCACAAAGATGTGGCGGAATTTCAGAAGGACAGGGTAGATTTGAAGAGGAGAGAGGTGATCAATGAGCTTGGGGAGGTGGGCAGGGGCTAGATAGAGCTCAGGAGTTTGGAAATTGTTCCAAGGGCACAGGGAGGCCTCCAAAAAAAAACCCCAAAAAACAAAAAACAAAAAACTGTAAGCAGAAGAGTGACCTCGTCCAGTGTGTAGGAGAAAGAACACTCAGTGTTAAGTGGACTGGCAGGTGTCAGGACTGAGGAAGTGGAGCCTATGCTCCAGGGTGAGAGTCCAGGGAGAGGATGGAATGGGCAGAAGAACTGGGGTGGTCCTGCTGTCTTGAGAAAAATCATAATTTTCCTTGGGTAAAGATGATACCATCATTCAATATCTGAAACCAAGAAGATGAATTAATTGCTTACTTAAGTAAGGTAAAGCTATGGTGGTCAGGCATAGTTTTATTTAGCCAAGCAAATGCTGATCTGACACAGGATTTGAGGGAAGGTTTTGTCTGGAGTTGGACAAGTTACAAATATGGAAGTGGGTTAATGTCAGTTTTAGAAACATGATTTATATTAGTTACAAAAGTGAGCTTCTTATTGGTAGAAAGGAAGGAATAAAGGAGGAAAGAAACAAGAGAAAGGAGGGAGGAAGGAAGCAAAGAAGAAAGGAAATTCAAAAGTTGATTGTTTCATTTGCCAGATTGGGAAGACTGAGTCAATACACAAATCACAAGAATTCGGACCTTCCAATTAGGCACAGCAGCCCTTCCTGGGTTACTTATCAGTCTCTACTGCTTTTGAGACCACAAGTGGCAAATCTCACCCTGTCCTCACTTAAATGTGATGTCACCAGCCTACCAACTTCGATGGTAGCTGGTAATCATCTCAGTTCCCTTCCCTCCCTGTTTCCCTCAGCCAGCTTCCATTACGTGTACCACATTCAACTCTCATATCCTGCCCTCTATACTGGTGGCACTTACACAGAAAAGCACATCAGACCACTTGAATTTTGATGTCTCTCTAGAATGCCTATGATCCCATTTAGAGGGCCTGGATCTTTGAAGACAAAAGTCTATCCATTTAAACCATGAGACTTTCCACTTGAGTTTGGCCTGAAACTAATGTCCAGTGGCTACACTGAGACCATTAACCAAATGGAGCATGATGAGCAGCCATTACATGGGGTAAGGTGAATACAACCCTAAGAAGAATTTCTTTCTGCCAGAAAAAGGCAACAGAGTAGCAAAATGCCAGGGAATGCATCTGGAACTTTCCTGTATAATCTCTTCAGTGCATGCTGTGGTGGGAAGGAAACTTTGGGATCTTGTTCAATCAACTCATTTATTTTAGAGATGAGAAAACTGATAGCCTGGGCAGAGAAATGTTCAGTCCATAACATCCAGGCAATCGGAGACCTGAGACTTATGATCTACTTTTTATTTAAATTTTTATTGCTACCCCCATAGAAACTTTAAAAGTAACAACTTACCTTCTGGTGCTTCAGTACACATACTTTCTTGAACAAGTGTGAAAACATCTTTCAGTTTGTCAAAATTATCTACATAGATAGTATTGTTTTTATTCCCTGCCATACCCTCAAGTTCCTTTTGGTTGGCCTTTCCTACACCCACTGCAAAGATGGTGATGCCTTTGTCTCTCAGTTCTGATGCTGTGTCATTGAGCTCATCATGGTCACGAGATTTCCCATCAGTGATGACAATCAGCATCTGCTTCACATTTTCCTTGATGCGGCTGCCATGCTCCTCTGTAAACAGGGCATTTGCATGCTTGAGAGCCTTGGCAGTGTAGGTGTTCCCTCCAGTGTCCCTGCGCATCCTCAGATTCTCAATTATTGCTGATCTGTTCGAGTACGTATTAAGGTAGAAAAGGATGTTAGGTTGGTCAGAGTATTTGAGGGCTCCAAACTGAACTCCGTTTCTGCCAACATCTGCTTTCTTCACCAAATGGATAGTTAGGTTAATCATGTGATCTTGATATTGTTTTTTTATGCTACCTGAATGATCCAGCACAAACACAACATCTAGTCCTGTAATCCTTTTACAATCTGAAAGAAGACGAAAACAGGAGTCACAAACTTTCCGTAGTGCATTCTACGCAGGGTGCTGAGAAGGTAAGCGAACTAGCATTTGCCGTGAGTCTACTATGTGTCAGACACTACATCTCACCTAGTTCTTAGAGGTGGCTGCTGCCATTTTATAGAAAAAAAAAAAAAGGCCAAGGCTCAGAGAAGTACAACCTGCCTACATCATGACTCCAAGGACATTTGTACCCTATCTATATCACTCCAGGATCAGTGGTCCTTATGCCACACCACTCTATTTTGCTATATCTCATTAGGACATGTAACGTCTTTTACTAAGCAGGCTTTCAACTGAAAGGCAATGTTAGAAGCTAGTTCAATGTCAATGTAATGCTAAGACATACTGATGTTTGCCAAACTGACCTACTATTGTGGAAAGCTCAGGAGCTCACTGTATAACTTGGTGGTTTTACCCTACTCCCTCTGGCTCCAGGTATCTTTGGACCCTTGGGTATGCACACCATCCCTGTGTATCATGTCTCTCTGCAGTTATTTATGCTTTTCTCCCTGACGTTTTCAATTAGAACTCAGAAAGGAGTGGCCCCAAGTAGGAGGAGAGCAAAAACTCCTATCACTTCTTCCCTGACCCCAAACCCTCCTCCACATTATAAGACAAGTGACTGTTTTGGCTGGCTTTCCAAAGTGTGGACTCTTTCCCCACTCTTTTCCTTCCCTCAATAACTTATGCGCATGTATTCCAAAGATTTGCTTTCTCCGCTTTCCACCTGCCTAGCTAATTGTCAACTCTTATTTCTAATAATAAAGTCTCAAATTTTTTAAGTTTCTGATACTGTGAATATCCCCAGGTTGTATCTGTAAAACCCTTGGTCAATGACCCACTCAGAACTGGTGACTAGTCATGACCTGATACTTAGGAGACAATCTAATGCATGAGTCAGATGAATTTCAGGTTATGCTGTAGACAAGGCCTCCACATTTACATTAATCAAAATGAAGAAATGCCAAGAAGAGCCTTGCAGGTTTCAAAGTTGAAGCTATAGCCTTTAGGTACACCTGCCAACATTATCAAGAGTTTTGGAATCACTGCCACCTTTGGGGGAAGAAAAAAATTCCAATTAAGCGGTTACCAAGGAAACTTTAGAACTATCACCTAACACTTATGTGTTTATAAGACATTTTGTTAAGTTTCTGGAAATTCCACATGCACAATTTTGACGAATAAAGTCCAATGAAAATCTCTATGTTGCCAGAGGAACAACACAAAACAAACTTACTTTGGTTCGTTTTCTTAGTTGTATCCAAAACACAGAAAATAGCACATGATAGATTTTAAAACATAGGTGTTTTAGTCTATGTGTGGATTGAGAAAAAGCTCTCATTCAAAAGACATTAAAATTGATAGGCTCAAACTGAAGGTTGTGCAGTACAATTTTAAAAGCACTACAATTTGTAAGAATAAAATGATGACCTCAAGTAATCAGAAAAGTGACAAATTACAATTTCCCAAAGGGATGGATACGTGAACAAATATAAAATATCCAGTTGATAGAGGTTAAGAATAATAATGTGAAGTAATGAAAATAAACTATCTTTAAAATACCCAGGGTTTTCTTGGTGGGTGGTGCTTAGGATACTAGATAAAATTTAACTAAAAGAAAGACGAAATTGTATTTCTAGTTATTTTCTGCTTAACAATGGCTATAGATAGCCAAGAAACAATTCTAGAAAATAATTTGGGATTCAAAACTGGCTCTGGAAAATCCAGGTATGTGGGTATTAAACATTTGGAAGTTTAAAGTAAAATTCTGGGATCTTTTTGGAATATACTTGAAGTCACCAATGCCATACTACTTGTGCCAAACTAGATGCCAAAATTGTTAGTCTGAAACATCCCTGGAGGTCACAGGCATTTTAATATAACATAAAGACTAAAACTTAACATTAAAGTCCAGGTGGAGGCCAGGGCCAGAGTGCCATATACTGTTTCTCATTATAAAGTCAACAGCTCACATCCTTGAGTCCTGACAGATAACAGGGGCACTTACCATGGAGAGCACACACACGAAAGACAAGTTTCCTTTCTAGTGCCTTCAGATGATCGAAGTTCTCAACGTGAAAAACTAAGCTGCCATCCCCACTGATCTCTTCTAGCTGAGATCTATTGGCATTGTATACTCCTACAGAGAAGATGGTCACATCTTTGCCCCGAAGAATTCTAGCAGGATCTCTCACATCATCCTGAGCTACTCCATCTGTGATGAGAATGAGAAATTTTTTGGCTCCCAAACGGGCCCCCTTGGAGTGGGTGAAGTATTGACCTACAAAATTTAGTGCCTTTCCAGTGAAAGTGCCTTCATTGATGAGAGACATTCTATCTATTGCATCAGAAATTTCTTGCCGTGTAAAGTATCTATTGAGCTGGAACTCTTCCTTAGTTTTATCACTGAACTGAACAACGCCAATCTGGGTTTTGTCTGCACCAATTTGAATCTTAGTTAACAGATTTTTCATGAAGATTTTCATTTTCCTAAAATTTTCATTTCCTATACTCCAAGAACTGTCCACCAGAAACATGATGTCAGCCTTCATGTCTTCACATCCTGCATGTTACAAAAAAAAAAAGATCAGAAAAAACCAGGTTGGAATCGTTCTCATAAAGTGGCATTAGGGCAGAAACAAATGCATTAATGAGAAAACATTGAAAATTAACTCAAGCAACTGTTGTTACGTTTGAAAATTGTATTTGCTTCTTTAGTAGAAGCTAGTTGACTAGAACCCTGAAGCAGAAATGCAACTTCCAAAATGTGTATTTATTCATTCATGCATGCATGCATAACTCATTTATTCATATTTAATTAATTGATTCATAATTTTGAGGTGTAAAAAATGCCAAGCATCCAGCCATGTGTTAAGGATGCAGTAGTGATACAAAAAAGGAACCAGAGCCAAAGCAATCAGTTCCTTGCACTCATAGTACTAACACTCCAGGGTTTTATGTATATTCTGGAGAAACACAATTTCAAATAATTTTTAAACAGCATTATTTTCTGGGATAATTTTAAGTGATTTCATAAACACTATAAATCAATATTAGAAATTGAAGAAAAAGTTTTTACTAGAGATAAGTGCTTCAGTAAGCACATACTCATTCAACATGGACTGTTCCTTTATACATAAACTTTAGACAGCCTGATTGGAAATGAACATATACATATGTATATATACACACACACATATATACACACATATGTATGTACATTCATTGTTCTATATATAATATAGACATATGTACATATATAAAACCAATTTCTATAATCTATTAAAAACAGTATTCATGATACATATGTTTTGCATATATATAATATGTAAATATATTATCTTTAGCATCTATCTTTTAGTCTTAATCCCTTTTCTATCTGTAATCTCTGCCTTCCTTCCTCTTACAGATTCTCCCTCAACACTCTGAAGTCTATCCCATACTTCCTGAAAATAAACACAGCATCAGCCATATATTTAAAAAATGAAAAGATGTTAACTATTACTTAATAAATGTGTAAGGTCACATTCTGATCCACCAGGAGGACTACACCACTATTTTAAGATTCAAGCTGCCTCAGAACCATCTTGAAAGTCATAAGAGGAGAAATTGCTGAAGATGTTTGTGGCCTTGATAGAGTGGCCTTGACCACTGTGGTGAAGTGTGGAAGATTCTCTTCCATGTAACACATGTAAAAGAAATAGGCTTTTACATACAGTTTAGTATTCACAGGATCTACCTCCTGGTATCTATTTGTGACAGAAACTACTTCATGTCCCTGAATATCTATCTTTCCATTCTTCTATGTTAATAAAATTTTAGATCAGCAGATGATTGTCCATCTAAAGATTGTATTTCCCAGCCTGCCTTGAAGCTAGCTGTGGCGTTGTGTCTAAGTTTTAACCAAAAGGTATGAGCAAAAGTGATCTGGCCACTTCTGGGTCTTACATTAAAACAGTTGAGTGTGGTAGGCTCACTTGGTCCTTTCTCCCTTTCCATGGACAGGAGGTGATAAGAACCGGATCTTCAGTTTTGACCTAAAGATGGAAGCTATGTGTTGAGGATGGAACACATAGCCTCTCTACTAGACCTGGACTATTCACCCTAAACTATGATGTAAGAGAAAAATAAGACTCTGGGATGTGTAGTCTGGGGTCTTTTCGCTATTGCAGCTTAACCTGCACCCTGTTAATACACTGTGCCTCACTCCATCTGCATCTGCTCTGAGACTCGTTAGTGTTTTTCTAGCTCTGGAAGCTTTGGCTCCTTTGTTTTCCTGCTTCTCTGATAGCCCTTTTATGACTCATTTCCTTGTCCACAAGGTATCTCCTCCTCCAGGCATGATGGTGCTCAGGCTGACCACTTCAACTGCAACTACCTGAAGTGCAAGGGATATACTGTACCTCCCTAGATTGGTCCAGGACCTTCTCCCTTGAAAGGATCTGAGATATAACCTACTTTATGCTTCCTGGAATCCTTTTACTTTTCTTAGCATCAACTCCAGGAAACATTGGGGAATCTTTTATTCTTGCACTCTTTCTAAGACATCCTAAAGACCCAACTCTGTTACTGTCTGTAACAGGGAGAAAAATGAACAAAATTGTTACTTACTTAGGATTTTGTCATTAATGCTATTTATTTGCTTACTTATTTTTTATTTTTGTTTTGTAGTGGCTCAGAGAAAATTCAAATATGTTTTCACTTTAGTAAGTTCAAATAAGTGAGAATTCTCTTCCTTTCCTCATCAGTGAACACCTTAACCACTTTCTGCAACAGCTAACTGTTGTGTAGCGCTTACTATGTTCCAGGCACTCCTCTAACTGCTCCATGTGTGTTATCACCATTAAGCTTCACAATAAGCCTACAAACAAGGAAACCAAGGCAAGTAGACAGTAACTTATTCAAGGTCATGGCTAATCAGTGGTAAAGCTAGGGTGTGAACCTTGACTCTGACTCTAGCATCTTTCCTCTTTACCAGTAAATTAATGTGCTTCTCAGCAAGCAATATTTTCATGTGCTAATACTAGCAATCAACACATAACCATCTTAACTAATAAGTGGTGTAAGTGGCCATTATTAATAATAGAAATAACAAACAACGAGATACGGAAATTTGCAAATTGTTTCTCCTAACTTCTGGTACTTAATCTCTAATTAGAACAAAATGCAAATACGTGTTTTGTTATAAAGAAAATGAACAATTATTACATATATACTTGATATGCATTTAATACAAAAATAATGGTTGGCATTTATGGTGTTCAACCTATAAGGATTCTCTGATGTAGGTGTTATCCTCATTTTATAAATGACAATGTTCCAGGGTCAAGTGGAAGTATGTGAGACAAACCCTAAGCTATCTAGAGCCAAAGTCCATTTTCCTTCCGCTGTACCCAACTGTGCACACACAAACACTGTACTTCCCCTGTACTCATCTGTGTATGCACATACATAAACACACGCACACCTCACATGCAGAATAGAATCCTTTTCATTTCACAGTAGTGGGCTCTGTCAAGGCCCCAACATTCTTAGCAATTTTCCCACTTATGACTTCCAAGATGGCCTTGGGGCAACTGTTTATAGAGAGATTCTCCAGTCTTGGCATTTGGTTTAAAAGTGAGGGGCTGAATCGCTCCATGGTGATAAAGGAAGCTAGCAAAATGTTATCCAGACAGCTGGTCACATCAGGCCTTGTCTCAGCCTGGCCATTAATCCGCCTAAGCAATTGACGAAATGTGGAGAATAAAGCCTTTTTTGTTTTGCTTACCTTTTTCAGTGCAGATTTCACGAACAACTTCATTTTTTATGCTTTTCAAAGCGTCAAAGTTCTGCCCAAAGCTAACCCTTTCTTCTTTCCCAGCAATTTCTTGCAGTTCTATTTTATTAGCTGCCCCAATGCCAACTGCGTGAATGGTGATTTGCTCAGCCCTTAGTCTCTCAGCAGGTTCCACGACTCTGTCCATGGACATCCCATCAGTCAACACAATGAGGTAACAGGGAACCTTGCTCATTCTATCCTTACTTCCATTTTTTATTATCTGTAGTATGTAATCCAGAGCTTTCCCAGTATAAGTTCTACCAGTTAGTTGCTTAATGTTAAAAATAGCCTTTCTTAAGTCAATGTCATTAGAATAGTCAGTGATATAAAATTCTACTTCTGTATTATCTGAATACTGCACAACTCCAACTCGGACTTTGTCTGGGCCAATGCTAAACATTTCTGTCACTTCCAACATAAATCTCTTGATTTGCTCAAACTCTTTCTCCTGGATGCTGCTTGAGCCATCAATGAGGAAATGGATATCAGCCTCTTTGGTATCCACACAGCCTGGAAAACAAAGTGTATTCTCTGTAAATTAGAGAACCTAGAGAGAACTTTGCAAGAGGGTTTGTGAAGTAACATGAGGTTGAGGCATTTCTAAAGAACGAAGATTTCATTTTTGCATAGAGCCTGCGTGCTTCATTAAGCACACTCATGGCCATTTTCTCCTTTGAAATGTACAACAACCTTGTGAGAAAATGGAAACAGGGCAAAACGTAGTAGTTTGTCTAAGGTCACGTAACTAGTAAATTAAAGAGTAAAGACCAAATTCCCGAGACTCAAGGCTCCAAGTTAGTTTTTCTAGCATTGACACCTGCCTTCTTAGACAGTTTATGTACTATCATTTCTTGAAAAAAGGCATGGGATTGACGACCTTCTACTCTTACTTCACCAATAATCTCTTCTTCCCAGAGCAACTAGAACAAGATATTTAAAGCTAAACTTAGATCACATTGTTCTTCCTCTTAAATGATCTATCATTGCATTTGGAACTTAAAAACTAAAACTTGGCCTTATCTTGTCTCCTGCTTTTCTCTCTGACCCTATTTCCAGCAATTCTTCATCTCACTCACTGTGCTCCAACCACATTGGGCTTCATTCTGTTTTTAGAACGTGTCCCTGGGTCTTTGCACGTACCCTCCTCTCTTCTTGAAATATTATTTCCCCCAAATATTCACATGGCTGCTTCCTTCTCATCATGAATGTTATCAAGTCGTCTCTTAAAAAAGGTCTTCACTTCCCCCTGTCTAAAGCACACCTGTCATTGTCTATCTTCTTACAGTGTTTATTTTCTTTATGTTACTTTCTGAAGTTACCTTCTTCATTTGTTCATGAGCATGGCCTGTTTCTTACCACAGAATGTAATCCATGAGGACAAAGACTTTGTTTATTTCTCTGCTTCTGCCCAGTAGGCCTGGCATATCATAGGAGTTCGATTTTTTTTTTTAATAAAATACTTCTCAATGTTCCTTCCTTTGTTAAGCTGAATCTATGAAAAACTACTTTTGCTTTCTTAGCAGTCTGTTTACTACTTTATGTAGTCACTCATAGAAACCGGGTAAGAGAAATAACATATTTTCAAAATTTTGGGTTGTGTGTGTCATTATCTGGTTTTCTTGACAGCTCTTAGGTAATTTGTAGCTATTGACACTACTTCAGCCCACAGCAGTTGCTCCTTAGGAAATCGGATATACTGAAAAGAAATCTGACCCTGAGAAATGAACTATAAAATCAATACATAAAGCATTAGGGCAAAGATAAGTGGTTATCTGCAGAAGACAGGATTGATCCCAGGCCAACAAAACTTGAAAGTAACCAGAATGCATTAATTTATATATCTAATAAAGAAGAATTAAGTCTTGAGCAAAAGAAAGGTAGTGGTGATCAGCAATGAGGGAGAGAAAAATGTGAGTAGGTAACTGCAGCAATGCTCATCCATCCCTGCCTAGGGCTGTGCTATCTAATACACTAGCCACTAGTCACATGTTGCCATTAAAATGTAAATCTAAACTATCCAACATCAAATAAAATTAAAAGTCATCTACTTGAGTACACTACCTACATTTCAAGTGCTTAACAGCTCCATATAACTAGCAGCTACCTTATTAGACAGCATAGACAGAGAATATTTCTATCACTACAAAATTTCAATTAAACAGTGCCAAAGAATGTGTCCCTTGGCTCAAGGCCTCACCTGTGCATTCATATATACAGATATATATAAAAATATAGATGTATGTATTTAATTTTAAAGTAGAAACATCTGCCCAATTGAATGCTACTAAACATTTCAATTATAAAACTACAATAACTCTCTTGTTCTGATTCCACAACCCCACGCAGACTTTTGATTACAATTTAGCTTCTAATTTGGCATGTCTATAGGGAGAGAATGTACCACTTGGAAGATGTGAATGTCCAAGCCCCTGGGCATTGATAGCTCTCATTTTTACGTAGAGAATTGTCATTCTTTTTCCATACATCAGTCGCTTGAGTTTGATTAATGTGAGTTTAGCCTTGATTTAATGAAGTTTTATGGAATAAAAATTGAACACTTACTATGTGCCAGATGTAGTGGATATAGCAGTGACTAAGCTAGATATAGATTTTTCTCTGAGCGTTGATCATTCTGAAATTGCAAAGCTGGCCACCACACTCTAGACCACAGGAACATCACTAAGGTGGTAGGTCTTAAATGTTGCTAGCCCGAGTTAATTAGGGAGCTCACTAAAATGCATGGGCCCAGGTCCTACCCTCAGAGACCAATCCAGTAGTTTTAGAGTGATGCTTGGGCAACTGAATTATTAACAAGCTCCTCAAAAGACTCTAAGTTTACAACAGACACTGTTGGTGTTTTCGCCTATATTTTCTCAAATCTCTTGCCATTTTTATGCAAACTGGCTTCTAGTGCTTTGCTTTCACTCCCAATGGCAAATGCTATATCTGTGGGTGAGCTGCCCCTGAGTTTCTGGAAACTTCTTTGCCTGGTACTTGAACCAGAAGTGTCCAGAAATTTACATTCCCTGCATGTGCTTAAATGTAAATTCTCTAGTTACATATTTTTTTTCCTTGCCTGGGACAACTCTGATGTTTGATATACACTATCTCTAGAATGACACCGTGGAACTGAGCTAACATGACTATCCATGGGCTTTTCTTATTGTCCTTTCCTTTCTATTCCCATTTCCTCATTTTCCTACCAATTTCCTTTTTTTTTTTTTTTCCTGGTTACACTTCCTAATATATCAATTTCATGTGAATTGTTACCTGGCATCTGCTTCTGAGGAGCCCAACCTAAGTCAGGCACCAACATTGTAAAACAACTGGATTACTAAGGAGTTATATAGTGAGGCCTTGTGCCCTAGCTTTGGTCCCACATCTTCCCATTTACAATTTCTGTAATGACAGTAATAGTTTTTTGTGGCATCACTGCAAACTCCTGAGAGAGTCTATGCCACACATCCCTTCTATGCCCTAATAACAGTATTACATTGAAGCTGGTCTGAGTTTAAAATTAGCCTTTAATATCATTGGAACATTAAAATTCCTTTCCATGTTACGTGCTGCCAAATTCCAGTTTCAATTGCCTGGAAGCATTTTCTATACAGAGAAAATGTGTGAAGACAGCAGATATCTCAGAATTAGATAAGCTCAAAGTCATATTAAGTATCTCTTGGCATGTACTTTTGAAAAAAGCTCAGTAAAACTATAGCAGATTCACAAAGAATCTTAACTAGAAGATCCTTCACTGGAATGATAGAAGAAAAAAATAGGATCAAAATGTCAGATAATAACCATGACTGTGCATAAAAATACAGGTAAAAGGATGTCCCTGCAAGACTTTTACAAAAACAAAACATTGGCCTATATATCCAACAATTTAATATATGTTTTTTAAAATATGGTATATATATTACATGGAATATTTTTCTCAACCTAAAGGAATTGTTTCAAAAGAATATTTAAGGAAACAGACAAACGATCATCATATCAAGATGATGGAAAAGTGGGTAAGGCAGATATTACTAGTTATCTCCAATATCCATTTTCTCCTTCTTTACACCAATTGAACTGCCAGTTTTAACCTAGGTGCTTGACTTCCCCAAATAAAGGTCACATTTCCCAACTCCCATTTTCACAACTTAGGTGTGACATGTGACCAAGTGCTGGCCAATGGGATGTAAGCAGAAATGGTACACATAACTTTCGGGAGCATCTTTGAAGAAAAGGTGAAGAGCCCTGCCCTTTTTTTCTTCCCTTTTGTCTTTCTTGCTTTCTGGATGTGAGGGTGATGCCTGGAGCCATTATTTTGGACAACGATCCTAGGAATTAAGCCCACGAACAGCAAAAAATAATGTGGAAAAAGACAGGGTCTCTGACACTGTGGTGTACCAGACTAGCTCAGTCTGCCTACCTCTGGACTAACTAATAAAAGTTACCCAACTCTCTATGCCTATACTGTTCAATATGACAGCCACTAGACACACCTGGCTATTAAAGTTAAAATTAATTAAAACTACATGACATTTAAAATTCAGTTCCTCCATCACACTAGTCACATTTCAAGTGCTCAGTAGCCACATGTGGCTGGTGGCTGACCTAGTGGACAGCACAGATAAAGAACATTTCCAGCATCACAGAAAGGTCTGTTGGACAGCACTGATATATACAATGTGATATCATTTTTAAAAACTCTGTGTCTGTGTGTGCATGAATGAAAGGAAGACAGAGAGGGAGAGAGGGGTGGAGGGATGGGAGAAGGGAGGGAGAGAAAGAGAGAGGGATGGAAGAGACTAAAGACAACATGAAAAGTATTAACGGTTTTATATGAAGATAGAATTACAGGTGATTCTATTTTCTTCTGTATGTCAAGCCATACTGTTATGGTATTTTATAATTAACATATATATTTTACATTTTATTAAGGTATGATTTACATGTTATAAAATTGATCTCTTGTAAGTGTATTGTTCGATGACTTTTGATAAATGTTTGAAGTTGTATGGGCATCACCAAAATCCAGCTTTAGAACATTCCCACAACTCCTGAAAGTTCCTTTATCCAATTACAGTTGATCCTCACTCCCCCCCACTCAGTCCTAGGTAACCACTTATATTACTTTTATAATTAGAAAAGTATTTTTTAAAACATACCAGTTTTATCAAGATTCCTT
Organism: Rhinopithecus bieti; assembly: GCF_001698545.2. NCBI lineage: Eukaryota > Metazoa > Chordata > Mammalia > Primates > Cercopithecidae > Rhinopithecus > Rhinopithecus bieti. The sequence continues at coordinate 1,099,698 of NW_016824412.1, forward strand.
TGTTCAGCATAAGTAGAAATTTGGGACCATATTTCATTCTGGAGTTTTTTTAGGAACTTTGTACTATAAGTTTCTAAGTCTGCATAGGACTTCAGCATGGAAATTGTCTGTTCTGGAGGGTAAGACACTATTTCTTGTAACTGGGTATTGTTAGCCCCTTGGATGCTCAAGGCAAACACTGTAACATCTTCCAGCCGAAGGTTCAGTGCAGCATCATGCACCTTATCATCTGATGGTCTGTGGGTGACCAGGACTGCAATCTGAGGCACTCCCTGTGCTCTTCTGCTGCCATATGACTCTGAGAAGCCGTCTCTTCTCATGTGCTCAATGGCAGCCCCTGTATTGGATTTCCCAACTTGAATGGAAAGATTCTTGATTTGCTGCTTAAATTCAGATTGGGTTGTGCTTGATTTAAGAAAAGAAATAGTCTTGGCACTACTGCTGTAACTTATCAGTCCAAGTCGCATGCAATTTTCCTTCACATCCATGGAGCTGGTAATGTTCTCCAGGAAGGTCTGAAGATGCCTTAAATTTCCTCTGGTCCCAAGTGACTCATCCACCAGGAACACGAGGTCAGCAAGTGAATCTTTCTGACAGGACATGGGGAAGGGAACTATGGAGAGAGAAAAAGTGTGAGGATTAGTATACACCACTGGCCCAGAGAGAGAAAGGTACTTTTTACATTGTCAAGCACATTAGTTAGGATAGAGGTAGTCATGATGGATGTAGACAGCATTGTTTTCTTTTAGTGAACAAAAGATCAAAATTCTAAACACTTACAAGGTCGTTGACTTCAAAAGCTTTCCATATGCTGTTCCCTCTGTCTGAAGAATGCTTCTGATCAATTTCCCTACCACATCCCATAACCACCACCACTATTATCTCCATGACCACCATCACCACTGGTATGATCACCACCACCACTGCCATCACTTCCACCTCCACCACCACCACCACCACCATTGCCGCCACTACCTTCACTACTAGTGAAGTGAAGGAACCACCACGTCCACCATCACCGCTACCTTTCCCACTGCCACCCCCACTCTCAAGAACTGGGATGCAGGGATGAGTTAGCAGAAATATCTCTGACCACAGGAAGTTCACATTCTCTGGGGAGGGTAGATAACTAGATTGTACTATTTCACATAGTAATAAGTGCTAGCAAGGAAATAAAACAGGTGACTTGACTGACTACACTGTCGCTAAGGGAGGGTTAACTTACCTGAGACATGAAGAAATCAGGGAAGGCCTCTCTGAGAGGATCACATATGGGCTGAGAAATGACTGGAGAGAGGAATTCAGCCATGTGGAGTTCTGAAGGAAGAGGAATTCTGGCAGATAGAGCAGCAAGAGGTGGGAACAAGCAAGAAGTCCAGAGTAGCTGGAGTCCATGAGTGAGGGGAAACACTGACGGATAAGGCCAGAGGGAAGCAGGGCCCAGATATTCTGGGAGTCACATGATCTTATTTAAATATTTTAAATATCATTCCAGTTGCTGAGAGGAAATAATGAATTCAGGGATAATAATTAAGAAACAATGGTCTTAGTCCAGGAAAGAGATAAGGATTCTTGGGCAAGTATTACAGCTGCTAAGATGGAACGACAAGGATAGTTTTGATACATGACTTAGAGGTAGAACAGAAAGCTGGATAAATTGGATGTGAGTATTGACAACAAAAGAGGAAGTAGTGAAAACTCCTGGGTTTTTGGCCTGAACGACTGAGTGAATGGTGGTGGTGTCTTTTTTCAAGATAGGGAAGATAGTGAGAAAAACAAGTTACAGGGGGGATTTGTGTTCTGTTTCAGACATGGTAAGTTCGAGAAACTACTGAGTATTGAAGAGGAGATGCCAGGTAAGCAGTTGGTTATACAAATTTGGAATCTAAGGGAAAGTACGCCATATTCACATAAAACATAGACTCCAAGCACAGGTGGATGAACTGCAGGTGTGGAAAGCTAGCCAAGAGATAAGCTCAACCTTGCCAAGAACTACCCATCTGTGAGTTCTGAGAAGGCAGAAAGCGTGTCTTACTTATCACTATCCCTCCAGTACCTGGTGCCTGGTGAGAGCTCAAAAATATTTATAGAATTAAAAATAATTCTCATAAATCTACCAATCTACTCTGAATCCCCCACAGTTAGCTAAACAAATTCCAAGAATGACCTTCTCAGGTCAGTATTGATTTGCAAATAGTTGTCACTATTAATAACAGTAAACAGTGTGCCAAATGCCATACAAACTACCTCACTCATATTATATGGTAGACACTATTATCCTCACTTTACAGGTAAGGAAACTGATGCTCAGGGTTAAGTAAGGGACTCAGTGTCCTAAGTGGCCAAGCCAGGGTTTGAACTCAGACCTTCCTGACTCCAAAGTCTTTGGTCCTAAACTCTAAAAGTCCAGGATGAGACAACACATCAGATGCAGGGCTCAACACAGCAGAATGCATTGCATTACTGCACCACTGAGGGCATCCCCTCTTCTTCCTAGTTGAACACAAAATATGAACATGTACTACTAGTGTCTCATTCTAAGGTTATCATTCTTCTCACTGAGTATCACTATATATCAGTTCACAAGCATTTATTGAATATTTATTGTGAGCCTCATACTGTAACAAGACTGTGAAGGAAAGAGAATAGACAATGATCCTATTTCTTTATCTATAAGATCTTTATGTATTAATTCATTAAGAAATAGAACACCAGCTCATTGTCAAGCACTGTGCTTGGCACAAAGGATAGAGAGATAAGTTGTCAATCCCGCCCTCATGTGCTACCTGTTTCTTGCTCGGTGGTCGTGGGGAAGGAAAGGAGGACAAACACAGAAATGGATAGTTAAACGGAAAGTGCTGCTGTCATAAGCTGTGTGCAAGGAACTGAAACCCAAAAAGAAATTAGAAAGGAAAGATTCCAAGAGGAAAAGGATGTAGGGATGAGATTTATATGATGACAGGAGTTATTCAAGCTATAAGAAAACAAAGGAGTGCAATAAGATCGAGCTCTTGTCAGAAAAAAATGGCACAAGCAAAGGCAGAAGTGAGCAGGTATGATGTGTAGAAGTTTCCAATACTCCAACATGGCTAATCATGAAAACCTAACATGAGTTGCAAGAGGTCAGGGTGGACAAATGTAGACCCACCTGTGGATCAGGCACTTCTTCAACCAAGGGCTTCCTTACCTTGCATATCAGCATTGATGGCTCCCTCCTTGTACTTGGTTACATCCTTGATGATCTGTGTCATGTTTTGGGAAAATGTGCTGAGGTCTCTGATTGTCCGAAGGTTGAAATGGAAACGGGACGTGGCCATGGCCTTCAGATTTTCCTCAGAAGCTTTCTGCACCCCCACAGAGATAATTTTCACCCCGTCTTTCTGCAGGGCTTTTGAAGCCTCTTCCACTTCATCCTCAGACTCAGCCGAAGCCAGGACCACCAAAATTGGGGGAAATTGTTTCCTGTCTCTCCCATTTGTGGGTGTGGAGAAATAGGTCCTGTGAGCCTCCTGAAGAGCCTTTCCTATCTGCAGGGACCCGCCAATGAACTGAAAGTTCATCTTGAGGTGGTTCAGCATGGGGCTCCTGCCTTTAAAGGTGTTCAGATGGAATTCACTGTGAAACTCATCGCTGTACTGGGCCAGGGCTACACGGTATTTGTTGGTCTCTATGGGGAGACTATTGATCATTTTGTTGATGAACGTTTTGACAAACGGGAACGACTTAGGTCCCAGGTGATCAGAGCTGTCCACCAGAAACACAACATCTGCATACTCAGGGCCTGGCCCTATCAAAATAAAATAACAACAAGCAAAAACAAAGTTATTATTCAGCTTTATATTTTACATCACAATACTTATTTAAGACTACACCCTAGTGTTAAGTACACATCAGAATCCCAAGAAAAGTATCTTTTGGAGGTCAAACAGAAGAAACGATAATTGCCTTTGCTAAAATGTCAAACAGAAGGGCTTTAGTAAAGTTAGCCAACAGATATACAAGAGACAATAAACTTCTTTCCTTTTTTAGTTCTGGAACCCCAAACTCTGATATTGTACCAACCCAGAAAGTCCCTGACTGGACTGGTTTGGCTGTGTCCCTACCCAAATCTCATCTTGAATTATAGCTCCCATAATCCCCACATGTCATGGGAGGGACCCAGTAGAGAGTAATTGAATCATGGGGGTGCTTACCCCCATGCTGTTCTCATGATGGTGAGTGAGCACTCATGAGATCTGACAGTTTTATAAGGGGCTTTTCCCAATTTGCTTGGCACTTCTCTCTCCTGCTACCATGTGAAGAAGGACATGTTTGCTTCCACTTCCGCCATGATTATAATTTTCCTGGGGCCTCCCCAACCATGAGGAACTGTGAGTCAATTAAATCTCTTTCCTTTGTAAATTACCCAGTCTCGGGTATTTCTTCATAGCAGTGTAAGAATGGGCCAAAGCAGTCTGAGGGCTACAGCAATTTTTGGAAACAGTATAGGTAAGCAATTGTCTCAGGTGGCAGAACACAGTCTAAAACCAGGATTTCAGATGAAAGTGCTTGATTGAGGGCATGCAATGTAAGAGAAACAGAACAGGACAGGGAACAAGCAGAGAAGGGCATGTCATCAGGTAAGGTCTAGCTTTGGCCTGCTCTGCAAGAGGCTCTGGAGCCTAAATTACAGCAGAGCTGTCCCTCTTTGAGGCAAGAGGGCCAGTTTTTTGTACTACCCTATTAGTCAGTCATTGGCTGCAGACTATCCCCAGAAGTTGGAGAGGAGCAGAGGGTTGTAGGCAGAACCTTTTGGTTAAGTGGGAAAGCTGAGAACAGTTCCCCTGAGAAAATGGGCCACAGCCATGAGCTGTTGCCAGCAGTATTCACAGTATCTGGGAGGTGGGTGCACCAGCCAGACAAGAAAAGTCTGGCAAGGGAGGTGCCAATAGTATCTACCTTAGCAGTCATGGTCAGCCATGCTGCTCTTGAAATTAGTAATGTGCTAGTAAATGTCTAACAACTGGCTCTCTCTTTCAAGGTAACTCAGAAATTCATCAGGAAATCTTAGAGTAACACAGTGACAATGCACAGTTAAAAATACTTCTTTGAATGATGTTTTTAGTAATTACAATAGAGTAGAAAATCCTGCCTTTCATGCATTCTCTCTCTCTTTTCCTATACAGACACACGTGCACACACACACACACACACACCACAGTCGTGTGCTTCACAATGACATAATGACATTTCAGTCAACAACAGACTGCATATATGATAGTGTCCTCAGAAGGTTATAATTAAGCTGGCTGGGCTCACACTGTAATCCCAGCACTTTGGAAGACCAAGGTGGTAGGATCACTTGAGCCCAGGAAATTGAGACCAGCCTGGGCAAGATGATGAAACCCTGTCTCTACAAAAAATATAAAAATTAGCCAGGTGTGGTGGCATGCATATGTAGTCCCAGCTATTTGGGAGGCTGAGGCAGAAGGATTGCTTGAGCCGAGGGAGCGGAGGTTGCAGTTAGCCGAGACTACACCACTCCACTCTAGCTTGAGTGACAGAGTGAGACTGTCTCAAAAAAAAAAAAAAAATGATTATAATAGAACTGACAAATTCTTATCACCTAATAACATCACAGCTGTCATAATGTGGCAGTGCAAGGTATTGCCTTTCCTGTGTTTAGATGTGTTTAGATATATAAATTCTTACCATTGTATTATACTTGCCTATAATATTTAGCATAGTAACATGCAGTATAGGTTTGTAGCCTAGGAGCAATAGGCTGTATCATATACCCTAGGTGTAGGCTATAAGTATACTCTATGATGTTTACACAATGACAAAATGGCCTAATGATGCATTTCTCAGAAAGTACACCCATTGTTAAGTGATGTATGACTATGTGTGTGTGTTTGTGTGTAAATATATATTTCATGCTTATAAAAGGAAAGGAAGGCAATGGTTTAGTCATGAAATACTTAGAATTTATTTCTGTGCGGGGTTCCTTTTCTTTCATTTATAAGATCAAGATTCAAATGGATCTATAAACAAATGGACTGACTCAATCCATAGAGACATGTAATATTGAGATTGAAGCAAATCAATGGATAACTGAATTTTTCTAGCCAGGTGCAACATAACTCATGACTTTTTCTCATGGCTTTGTGCTGTCTTTGACAAGTTAAGTTTGTTTGATATTGTATAACAATTACTAAATGCTGCATACTTTGATTTTTAGTAAATAAATTATTTCCCTCTGTTTATTAAAGTTTACTGAGGTATAAAAATATTTCCTAAATAATAATAAACATAAAATATACTGGTACCTGGGCTCTGGTCTGCCAATGTTTCAGTCCAAATGATTAGGACAAATATAATTAGCAGGATCTTCATTTTGTTAGTGAAGATTTTTACTTTTGTTCTGCAAAAAAAAATTATTTATGATATGAAATTTTTTATTTTTTACCATTAAATAACCGTGAAGATAGTTGTATTAGATCATGGTACACTGTAAACAAGTATTTGTCAAGCAGTGCCAAGTGTGTTTATAAAATTCATCAAGCATTTGGAGTATTTGTTGAAAATATTAATGCTAATGTTTGATGAGCCCTGGCTAAGGCTCAAACACCTTTCTCTTGCTTGACAAGTGTCATCTAATTTAATTCTCACAACAATCTTATAGGGAGGTACAATTACTACACTTACATGACAGATAAGGAAACTGAAGCACCAAATGTCTTGGTAAGAGGTAGCTCAATCCACAGTACTAACCCAGACAAAGCAATTGCATCACCCAACCTCTTAACCACTATGTCATAAGCTTTATACAAAATTAGTGTCCTCACAAAATTTACATAGTCACTATTCTCTACCCTTTATTATTATGCCACTATCATATATGTTCATAATTTGGCTTAAAAAGCCAACAGCTACACATGTCTCTTCCTTCATTGAGTCCTTGTGAATACTGCTTCCTCACTTACAGTTATGCCCAATTTCACAAAGTACCTTAGGTTTGGTTTTTCCACATAGTTCACAATCAATCAGAATGCTTCCTGGGAAATTAAAATCTCAGGAATTTAACCAAATCAGAGTTTGTTCTTTATAAGAATAGAAATAGATTAAAATGGCCAATACTCAAAAAATAGATCTGGCTTAAAACAGATACCAAAGGTATAAGGGCTGATTTTTAGAGCTCTTTTGAAATTGTTACTCATTAAAGAAGATTGACAGAATCATTGGAAGCTGGATGTGGAAAAGACCCAATAAATCATTTAGATTAAGCCCCCAGTTCAGAGGAAACAACATTTTATCACCTCAAAAGAAACCCCAAACCCATAGCAGTCATTCCCCACTCCCTCCCCCATGCCACCCTTCTATAGGTGCTGGCACTGATCTTTCTTTCTCTATGGATTTGCCTATTCTGGACATTTCATATAAACAGAATCACATAATATGTGGCCTTTATGTTTGACTTCTTTCATTTAGTATGAGTGTGTATCAGTACTTAATTCTTAATTCTTTTTTAAAGCTGAGTAATATTCCATTGTATGGATGTATAACATTTAAAACATTAATTGTCAGTTGATGAACATTTGGGTTGTTTCTCCTCTGGTCTGTTATAAATAATACTGCTATGAACACTTATGTACATGCTGATGTGAATATATGTTTTCATTTATCTGGAGTAGGTACCTAGGAGTGAAATATTTGGTCCTATCATAACACTATGTTTAACATTTTGAGAAACTGCAAAATTGTTTTCCAAAGTGGCTGTACTATTTTACACTTTCAACAGCAATGTATAAAGGTTCCAACTTTTCCACATCGCCATCAACACTTATTTTCCGTTTTGTTATTATAGCCATTCTAGTGGGTATAAATGGTTTTCATTTGCATTGCCCTAATGACAAATGATGTTATCTTTTCACATACTTAATGGCCATTTGTATCTCTTATTGGGTGAAACATCTATTTAAATGCTTTACCCATTTTTACTTGGGTTATTTGTCTTTTATTGTTGTAATATAAAAATTCTTTATATACTCTAGATGCTAGAATACTAGATGCTTCACAGATATATGACTTGCTAATATACTCCTGCCATTCTGTGGGTTGGTTGTATTTTCACTTTTTAAATGTGTCTTTTGAGGCACAAGTGATTTTAAATTTGATAAAGTCCAATTTATCTGGGTTTTTTTGTTTTATTTTGTTCCTAATGCTTTAGTGTCATATCTAAAACACCATTGCCTACAGTCACTAAGGGTTACTTGTATATTTTCTTCTAAACATTTTATAGTTTAGCCTTGCATTTAGTTCTTTAACCCATTTTAAGTTGTTTCTGTGTGTGGTGTGAGGTAGGGATACAATTTCACTCTTTTGTATGTGGATATACAATTACAGTTGTCCTAGTACGATTTGTTGAAAATACTTTTCTTTCACCATTGAATTGTCTTCACACCCTCATCAAAAACAAATTTACTATGAGTGGATGAGTTTATTTTTAGACTCTCAATTGTATTCTATTTATCTATATTTCTATCCTTATGCCAGTACCACATAGTCTTGATTATGCTACTTTTAAGAAAGATTTGAAGTTGGAAAGTGTGAGTCCTTCCACTTTGTTCTTTCTCAAGGTTGTTTTGGCTATTCTGAGCTCTGTGCATTTCTACATGTGCTTTAGAATCACCTTGTCAGTTTCTGGAAAAAAAAAAAGGCATCTGGATTTTGATAGGGTTTTCATTGAACAGGTAGACAAATTTATGGAGTTTTAGCATCTTAATATTATCTTACAATCCATTAATATGGGTTTTCTATGGAGAATAGAATTTTGAGATCTTATTTCATATTTTCTCTGATGTTCTTTAAATATAGGAGATCATAAGAATTCAAAGATAAAGAGGAGACCTTTCTGTACAGCCACATGAATTCCAAAGCCAATAAATGTTCAGAGCTGTGTATACATCCTTCTTTAGGTTGGTGGTATGTTTAGAGAGTAAGATTAAGCTGGTCTCAACCCAGTAAAGCTCAGTAGAGTTTTACTTATGAACACTGGAGCCCATAGGACATATCCCAGGTGACCATTCATGCACACATCCCTTGGCTTAGCTCCGCTCCCATTCTTTCTTCAGCTCAAATTCCCACTTTGCATGTCTTGGCTCCAAAATAGTGTCAATAGCTTAATTTTGTAGATGTGGAATTGCTGAGTCAAAAGTATATTTACTTTAAGTTTCTCTGGATACTGCCAAATTGCCATCCTTTGGGTACCAAATAATATTCCCTTACCTGCCCCGACATAGTATGTCTCACTATTTTCACTTCACATTCCTATTTGTCTTTTCCATTATTTACACTGTTTTGGTATAAGTTATTCTGATTAGTCTGTCTTTTTTATTGTTCATGCTTCTGAAATGAATTTTTTTCGTATTTTTTCATTTTTTTATATGCTTATTTTTAATTCCCTTGGCAAGTAATATATGCCTGGGAACAAAGTGAAAGTTTGTATTCCTCCAGATAAGATGGAGATAGAAGAGGGCAGCCTCTCAGAAAAGAAAATGTCCAGTGTTATAATCTAGGCTCTACCACTCCCAATCCCCTCTTACAGCCCTGTAGTTATTCAGGGGAAGCCACTCCTTATTAATTGTTTATTTTCTATGACTCTTGGTCCTTTGATGGCTCAGCCTCCCTGTCTCTTTTGTAACATCTTGAAGTTTGGATTTGGTGCAGGAAGTCAGCAGGCAGTGCTAAATTTCCAACTTTTCCAAAATTCAAAGTTTCCTATACCAAAGGAAAAATGAAAAAAATATTTAGAATATACAGACTCTAAGATATAATAGTAGGGGTCCCTTTGGAGATAGTTGAATCATATCTCTAAGGCTCCTCCTAACTCTAAAATTCTCTGATCCTGTGATTCTATGATGGAAGGACCTGAGGCAGAGAGTGGCATGTATGAGTGATACTTTAAGGAATTAATTGGCCATTCTGGAGGAGATATACCCCAAACTAGACTTGGGGCCCAAAGAAACTCCAAGTTTGAATAGCTACCTAGTGAACCAACTCACCCTTTCTCACACTTTCAAATGCTCAAACTCTCAGAGGCTGATTGGGAATTCAAAGTTAGTATCACATCTGAGGGAAGGGCACCCCAAGCCCACTTCAGGGTGGACCAACAGCCAAACTGCACATCTGAAGAGAAGGCACACATGCCAAGGGCTGGGCAACAATCAGCTAGCTTTGCTATTTCTTGTGGGGATGTTCAGCACATGTAGATCAGCCACATAGAGATGGGGGCTAAAGCTCCCTAGCCACTGCCAGGAGACAAAATAAGAGGGTAATAATAGACTAATGAATAATCACATCCCTTCTTTGATTGCATTCCTTTGGTTAAAAATATCTGTGAAGACAAATGTCACCATTCTGAATGAGAAACTGTATTGTTTTATGGGGCAATCTATTTTATCACCTATGGCATGAGGTGTTAAAGTGACTTGGTGAAGTAGGGAGAAAAAGCTTAATTTAGCAAAACATAAAGGCACGTGATAAAGCCTGCAACCCTCTAAGAGGTTCAGACACTAAAGGGAAAAAGAAATTATTTAGCAAGTTATAACCACACAGCAGAGGCCTTGGTGTAATTCTTGAATCCATGAGATTGGAAGTAAGTATGTGAACAGTTTATTGGAGGTTTAGACTGCTAAATCCTAAATCAAGCATGTCAAAAATATTGCAAAAGTAATTGCAGTTTTTACCATTAAAAGTAATGGCAAACTATAGCATTCTGAAACCACCAAGTTTAATTTCTCTTTCTCTCCTTTTGCAGTCAAAGGAGCAAAAAGTCCTGAAATATGGTAAGAAATAAAGGTCAGGTCATCTCCCCTCTGTCCTCTACACTGTTTCCCTTCTCCCTAATGCCTGCCTTCCAGTTTCCCTGGTTAAGCATCCCTCACTCAGGATTTATGCAACAAAAGCTGGCCAGAATATGGAGCTCCAGTAGAGGGAGAAGGGCACAGCTTTAGGGACCACAGTCTCCAGTTGATAAGGGACTTAGGCTGCAAATGCACCATTCACGCACACCCAGCTGAGGATCTGAGGTCACAGAACAAGTCCATGGCTGAGCTAAAGCTTAAATTCTCGGCTTAGCCTCCCTGGTGCCTTATCCCATTTCTGGAGCATCTGGAGGGCACATTGAGTTTTCCTGTCAAAACAAACTGTGAGGCTAGATAATTATTTAGCCTCATTTTCCTGTGCTGGCTGTCCATCCTGTGAGTGCCATATGACTCTACTTCCTTTGGTTTTCATTACTTTTGTTTCCTCCATGGCATCACTCCTCCACACTCTCAAATCTGTCCACACCTAGACACTCATTCTAGCCACCTGGACTGCCAAGTCCCTCCTCTTCTTTGGTACCTATCATATTTTGCCTTGTACTGAAGCTACTGAAAGACTTTCTTAATCCCCTACTTCTCCTCCTTACCCAGTAACACACACACACACACACATACACACACACACTCACTCACACATACACACAGACCACTAACACCTATAAACTCCTTGAAGGCAGGACTGGACTCTTCATTCCTTGTCTTTGAACGTCTCACTTGCTTAGGTGAGTGCCTGCTTTAGAACAAGCTCTCAAGAAATATTTGCTGAATTGAGTTAATTACTTAGGAAGTGATTAAAAGCCTCACTTATCCAACTATTGTGCCTATTAAACCTCACACAGCAGGAATTCCAGAAACTTCTAGAAGCAAAAGGCCATGTTTGGAATATCCTGTGATTGATAAAGTAAGGATCTATGCATGGGAAGCAAACTCCACTAATTTGAGCAACTCTGGGGAAAAGCTGAACACCAGATCGGAGCATTCCAGACAAGTCCCAGGGAGCCTGCTCTAGCAGGAGGGGCTGTGTAAACCATCCTGGTTCCATCTTTTCAAAAGGCAGATCATCATGTCCTAATACTGCTAAGGGACCAAGTATGTTTGATACATCTTTATATTTCCAGGGCTTGGCAGAGTGAGTATTCGCAAGAAAGGAGAAGAGGAAATGAGGGCAGGTCGGAAGGCAAGTTCTTGTGCAAATGCTGGTAAAATATGGGAGGATGAGGTATTATTTCAAATGAAGGAATCGACAAAAATATCATGCACAAAGGGGAAGAGGAGAGATCAAGGATCCTAGGTAGAGAGGTGCCTACAACTGGATTACACAGCACATTAGCAGAAGGAAACCATTTCTCAAGTTATTCTTATTGGGAAATGTCTGATATCACATTCTAGTAACATCTTTATCAGAGGAAATTGGATTAGGACAGAAGGCAGGAATGCTTATGCCACCAGCTCCTAAAATCAAAACAAGTAAGACATATCAGAAACACGGGCTACAGTTTAATTAACACATCTAACAACCGTCACTTTCCCAGTCATCCAACACTGCCGTTTATAGATAATTTATGGAACTGCCATAGGCTTTGGACACAGAGTAAAACACATAAAATACTCCCTCCAAGAGCACACAATCTATTTGGGGAGCCAGGACAGTGACATGAAAAGATAAACTATAGAAATTCACAAACATCAGCCCCCTAATAACTATGGAGGTTATTTTGTAAGGTCAGTAAAGGTCATAAACCTATTGGTTTTGACTAAAATGTCACTGCAGGCTCCATCATACAATAACTGTCTATGGCATTTACTTCAATGCCTACCCCATAGTAGGTGAGTAATGAATATTTGTTAAAAGAATAAATGAACATGATGTTTCAGAATAAATTGTAAAGAACAGTTAGAATGCAGTTTAAAGAATAAAATACAGCACTTCAGAGTATAATTTATAAAAAGGCATCAAAAGGAAATTTACAAAAGCCTTTGATATACTCTAAAGACTTCTACAACTTTGATCAGGCATTGTGGAAAGAGTATCAAGGAATCAGAACTCATAATTCAAACTATGAGCTCCTCTCTGAGACTTGTTTCCATGATCTATAAAACAAGAGGGTTGGACTTGAGCTATAAAATGATCTCATTTTGTAAATTAGAGTACAGGCTGTCTAGGAACATGGGTTCAACCAAAGGCATAAAATGAGTGAGCAGGTCCAGCCCTACAAGGTCCGGGCCTCTCAGAAGGGCGAGACATCACCCTTCTTGCAAGAGCATTGGCAAAAATCACACTGATATATACAGAAGCCGCCTCTATCAGAGCCCAGGCATCAGAATTTTGTTTCAAGTATTCTTAATTATTGTTTAAGTATCCAACCCATAAGCTTCTTATACACCAGATTTCAAAAAATAAACATCTCTAGAGAGAAGAATGTCTTGCTTATGTTACTAATCCTTCTATTTGCCAAAACATCATAAGGGCCATTATATTCACATGGAAATAAATGACACTGGACCACAGCCGCCCTCTAAATCATGAAGGCCCCACATGAGCAGCATTGCTATCCATAGTTTCGGTAGCCTGCTTTCCTGCTCTAGGATCCTTTGGCTGTCTGGTTGTGTGCCTCATTATTAGGGTTGTGGCTGAGAAAACAAAACGTGGCTTGGCTTGCTCTTCTCATTATTACTTTCTTAAGAAAGAACAGGCTGTGGGCTGGTGATTCTCAATTTTGGCTGCACACTAGAGAGCTATTAAAAATAATGATGCCAGGTTCCACTCCCAGAGTTTCTGACTCAATTGGTCAGGGGCATGGTCTGAACATGGATTTTTTTTAAACACTCCTGGTGATTCCAATGTGCAGCCAAGGTTGAGGACCACTAAGTTAGGCCATCCTGAATGGTCTAAGCAAGCTCTCTATAGAAAACACAGAGGTATAGTCCCAGAGAGAAAATCTGGGCCTCAATGTCTTTTTCTACAAGTTGTGGTAAATAATAGCTATAACATTGTGTTGTTGAGAAATTTATATGAGACCATGTATATAAAACATCTTAAAGGCAACATCTTAAAGGAGACATCTGTTGATTTTGTCTGCCCAACTTTCATTACTTCTTCTGAGGATTCTCTTTCCCCACTTTCAAACCATGTAGTTGCTGAAATCTTGACCTCACTCCTACTCCAGGAAAGTATACCTGGCTTAGACCAGCATTGCTACAGTCACTGTGATTGATCCAACAATGAGCACTTGACCTACATCATCAAAGTCAGAGAGCCTCAGCCAACATACAGGTTTTGTCACCATGAAGAAGAATCCCAAGATCAAGAGAGATGTATCTTTGATGATGTCAACTGAGCAGCTTGATCAGCCTGATCAATCCCTGGACTTTTCAGGTGTCTCAGTCAATAAATTTTATTTTGTGTTTGAGCTGGTTTGAGTAGGGTTTTACTAATACAGGAGCAAAAAGAATCCTGACCAGAATTCAATTGACAACCTTTGAAAATGCCTGGATACCAGACCTGCTGGGATATCCAAGATTAGGGCCTCTATGATGGTTCTTTCCTGCTGCAACTTTGCGTAACTAGACTCACTGGAGAGATCTCAAATTCCTATTCCCTTTGCATCTGACCAAGGACCATAGTATCCACATCATTTTTCCCTCTGCTTCAAGGCTGAAGGAATTTGCGCTTTTCTTAAGTGCAAATTCAAATCCTAATTATACTTCAGAACTAGACCTGCCTGCTCCCTGACTACGGCAGTCTGTATCTAATCCTCCATGTTCCCATCTGCCCCAAACACTCAGTCTACATCACGAGTTTTTAATAGCTAAGATGTATACTGTATTTAGCTGTACTGTTTATTCGTGTGTATATGTTTGGTAGTGCTATCTCCACTGAAACTTCTGAGAGAAGGGACCATGTTTTCTTCTACTTTGGGGTTGTCCTAATACAATGCAAAGCAAGTAAATGCTTGCTAAACTTAAAAGATATCGTAGGTTAGGGGGAAATGCAGAAATGGTTATGCAGAGTATGATCCCAATTTTTAAAAACGTCATGTGCATTTATTTCTAAGATGTGGGGTTGAGGATATTTTGGTTCATTCTTAAATTAGAAATTATTTTCTGGAGTAAAACAAACAGAAATTTGAGAAAAAAATCACAAATAGCATATGTGGCTTCCCAGGACAGTGCCAATTTATGACTGTGGTCCCAGTGCAATGATTAATAGCACCTTAGTTATCTCTTAAAATTGCCCTGGGACTATGGTTTCCAGTTTGCTATGACGTAGCTTGGACCTAAGTTGTCACTCCATCCTAAAAACAAGTAAAAAACTAAGCAAACTGAAAATTAATAATTTTTCTTTGTCACAGGGAAAACCCCTGCCCCAAAATTAAAGAGATAGTCAGGAGGATACGGAAAATCACAAGTACAATTTATTGGAACAGAAATTCATGAGCTGAAACCTTTACAGGAACCAGTGCTCGGGTAGGAAAACTTGAAGTGTAATTGACAAATGGCTGGAAGTTCAATGTGGACACATCTAATAGTTAAAAATTCCAGAAAAGCAATTGCTATAGAGGCACCCACACTTTCGTTAAGTTTTACCTCAAGGAGCTCCATCAAACTCTTGCAGTAAAGATAAAAGAAAAAATTCCTCATTATTCAGCAGAGTGAGGGGAATAGGAACTACTTTTAAATACACCACAGCATGCTGTTCTTCTTAACAAGGCATGTTCTCAAGAGAAACTATTTTACCAGAACTCAACCTGCTGGGGTTTTATCAGAATCTAACTGGCCTAGATGAAAGGAAATACCCAACTCTAGTCCCCGTTACACTATCTTGTCCCTCCCAAGAGTGACGGAAGACAGAATGAGAGGCATTTTGTAAAGTTCATAGCTCAGCAACACAGGTTCACTAAAGGAATGAAACCTAATCAGAGAACTATAGAATGCTTCTTCTCACTGCATACCTTACCACTACATCTACCACTACATGATTAAAGTCCTATTTACAGGATAAGGAAGGAGGAATTTGAATTATTTTGTTATTATAAGTTATTTGCACTACCTGTGAAGCAGTATAGTGATATTTGAAAGTATACTTGGATTAGTTATAAATGCAAACTCTAGAGCAACCACTAAAGAATGAAGTATAACTGATATGCTAAGTAAGGAGAGAGAATTGAATCCTAAAATGCTCAACTAAAACCACAAAAAACAGAAAAGAGTAGAAGACAAAATTGGAACAAAAAACAAAGGCAACAAATAGAATCTAGTAACAAATATGGTAGATATTAATGCATCTGTATCAATAATCACTTTAATGGTTTAAATGCACAACTAAAAGAGATTGTCAGAAACTGAAACAAATTGAATATATGTTCTCTTCAAGGAACCCTGTTAAATATAGATAAACGTAGATTAAAAGAAATTGGATAGAGAAAGATATACCATGCTAATACTAATTAAAAGAAAGCAGGCGTAACCATATTAATTTCAGACAGAGAAAACTTCAGAGCAAGCAAAGTTATCAGAGATAAAGAAGGGCATTAGAAAATGATGAAGTCAATTCTCCAAGAACATATAGCAATCCTTAACATGTTTCCACCTAGCAACAATGCACCAAAATATATGAGGCAAACATTGATAGAATTTCAAGGAGAAATAGATGAATCCACTATGATAGTTGAAGGCTTCAACATCCTCCATCAGAAACAGACAGATCTAACAGGGAGAAAATCAGTAAGGATATAGTTGAACCCAGCAACACCACCAATTGACTGAATGCAATGAACATCTATAGACCATTTCTTCCAACAACAGCAGAATAACACATTCTTCTCAATTTACCAAAATAGACCATAAAACACAAAATAACAAACTTAAAGGAAATCATACAATGTCTGCTCTCAGGTCACATGGAATTAAGCTAAAAACAAAAAACAGAAAGATAGCTGGAAAATCCCAAAATACTTAAGAGATTAAATAACACAGTTTTAAATAACACCTGGGTCTAAGAAATCTCATGAGAAATTTAAAAATATTTTGAACTAAATGAAAATGAATTTTATTTTCATATTTATTCCAGGTATGTCAAGTTGGCTTGTCAATTAAAAATCAATTTACAAATTCATCATATCAACAGGCTAAAGAAGAAAAGTTACATAATCATATCAATAGAGGGAAAAAGAGGATTTGACAAAATCCAAAACCTATTCATTATTAAAAACCCTCAGTCATCCAGAAATAAAGGGAAACCTTTTAACTTGATAAAGAAAATCTACAAAAAAGCTACAGCTAACACTATAATGATGAGAAGCTAGAAGCTTTCCTGCCAAGATCAGGAACAATGTAAATACATCCTCTTTTATAACTTTATACTGGAAGTCCAAACTAATGCAATAAGACAAAGAAAGAAAGAAAATGTATATAGATTTGGAAGGAAAAAATAAAACTATCTTTGCTTGAAGATGACATGGTTGTAGAAAATTCCAGAGAATAAACAAAAAATTCTTGGGATGATAAGTGATTAGAACAAGGATGCAGGATACAAAATCCAGTTGCTTTCCTGTATACTAGTAATAAACAATTGGAAGTTGAAATTTAAAACACAATACTATTTATGTTAGCACCCCCCAAAATGAAATACTTAGTTAAAAATATAATAAAATGCCTGAAATCTATATGAGGAAAACTATAAAACTCTAATAAAGAAATCAAAGAAGAATTAAATAAAAGGAGAGATATTCTGTGTTCATGGATAGAAAGACTCAGTACTGTCAAGATGTGAGTTCTTCCCAAATTGATCTATAGATTTAACACAATCCCAATCAAAGTCAGCAAGTTATTTTGATATTGACAAACTGATTCTAAAGTTTATATGATGAGGCAAAAGACTCAGAATAACCAATACAATTTTGAAGGAGAAGAACAAAGTTGGAAGACTGACACTTCCTCACTTCAAGACCTTCTGTAAAGCTACAGTAATCAAGACAGTGTAATACTGGTGAAAGAACAGACAAATCAATGGAATAGACTGGAAAGCCCAGAAATAGACCAGCACAAACAGTCAACTGGTCTTTGACAAAGGAGCAAATGCAACACAATGGAGCAAAGACAGTTTTTTCAACAAACAGTAACAGTCTGAAACAACCCAGACACCCATGCAAATTATAATATATTATATATATATATATATATATAAATATATAATATGAGAAGAGAGAGAGAGAGAGAGAAGAGAGAGAGAGAGAGAGAGAGAGAGAGAGAGAGAGGGAAACCTTATGCCCTTCCCAAAAATTATCTCAAAATTGGTCACAGACCTAAATGCAAAATGCAAAACCATAAGCTCCTAGAATATAACATAGGAGAAAATCTAGATGACATCGGGTTTGGCAATGACTTGTGAAATACAACCCCAAAGACAAGATCCATGAAAAAAAAAATTAATGAACTGCACTTCATTAACATTAAAATGCCATGCTTTATGAAGGGCACTGTCAACAAAATGAGAAAACAAGCCACAGATTGGTGGGGGGAGGAAAGGTTTGCAAAAGACGTATCTGATAAAAGACTATTATCCAAAATATACAAAGAACTCTGAAAACTCAAGAATAAGAAAACAAACAAACCAATTTTAAATTGGGTAAAATATCTGAACAGACTTCTCATCAAAGAAGACATACAGATGGCTAATAAGCATATGAAAAGATGGTTAGCATCATATGGCATTACGGAATTGCAAATTAAAAGAGTAAGATGCTACTACACACCCATTAGTATGGTGAAAATCCAAAACACTGACAACACCAAATGATGGCAAGAATGTGAAACAACAGGAACTCTCATTCACTGCTGACAGGGATGAATGCAAAATGGCACAGCCGCTTTGGAAGACAATTTGATAGTTTCTGACAAAACTAAACATATTCATCCCATAAAATCCAGCAATCATGCTTCTTGGTATTTACCCAAATGAGTTGAAAACTTATGTCCATACAAAAAACTACACATGGATGTTCAGCCTTATTTATAATTGCCAAAACTTGGAAGCAAACAATACGCCTTTTAGTTGGTGAACGGATCAACTGTGGTAATTCAGGCCAATAGATTATTTCGGACTAAAATGAAATACACTATCAAGCCACTAAAAGACACGAACCTTAAATGCACATTAATAAATGAAAGGAGCCAATCTGAAAAGGCTGTATATTGTATTTTCACAACTATATGACATTCTAGAAAGGGTAAAACTATAAAGACAGTAAAAAGATCTGTGGCTGTCAGTGGTTAGGAGGTATGGAGGGATGAACAGGTGGAGCACAAAGGATTTTAAAAAACTATGCTGTCTGATTCTATCATAATGGATACATGTCATTATACATTTGTCAAAATTCATCAAATGTACATTCCCAAGAGTGAAGCCTAAGATAAACTTTGGACTTTCGATGACAATGATGTGTCAATGTAGGTTCATCGATTGTAATAAATGTACCACGTTGGTGCAGGATATTGATAGCAGGGGAGGCTTCGTGTGTTTGGGGTAGCGGGGGCATATAGGAACTTTGTAGTTGTTGCTCAATTTTGCTGTGAACTTAAATAGAACTTCAGTCTGGGCATGAGAGACTTTTTGGGATTATGGAAATGCTCTCTATACTGATTGTGGTTACATGGAAATATACATTTGCCAAACAGTTCTAACAGTACATTTAAAATGGATGCATTATATTATATATAAATTATATCTCAAAAGGGTTAACTTCATTAAGTGCACAGTTTGGATGATGAATTATTTTATCATAAGAATGGTATAACGAAGGAAGGGCTGTGGTAGTAGTCTGCACTAGCAATAAAGTGGTACACAGAGCCTTTAAAAATAATAACAAAACAAACTTGGCCTGCTTTATTATCCCCAGGGAGCAAGCAATGTTAATCAATGTCAGTAACAATCTTTGCCTTTGTGGCTGCATGGACTACTTTCACCACAAATGATACATATTCCCATTCCCTAGAGACATAATAAAACTCCTACTGGTTGGATGTATTCTTCCAGAAGGTTTCCCTATGCATAAATGAATCATAATCTACATTAATTGAATGCTGTCTGCATCTTAAATAAATATATGATCAAAACAGGCCTAAGTTTAAATATCTCCCTCATAATATGAATTTGAAGAATCCAAGAATAAATCAGAAGTTTTACCCAATGTGTAAATTATTATTATTTTATTAAAAATTTAATAATGAAATTATTAAAAATTGGCATTAGAGTACAGGAACAATATTCTCAGCACAGGTACCTGCTGGATTGTTCTTGAAGCCACTGCATTACATTAATGCCACACTAAGCAGATGCTCATTTGCAGCTGATGTCTAGGAAAAGCACGTTATTTGGAGATCTATTGGGGATTTTTCCCGTAAAACTTCATGTTTTTCTTCATTCTCTTCATACTCTTTCTGGTGTTTGGTATGAAAATGATTTAATATAAATATTGGTTATTTGGTAATTTTCCTTGTCTCAAAATTTTGAGCTGATATAATTGATATTTCCCCATAACAAATGGTCATGAATTGTGAACACTTTAAAAGCAGAAACTTTTCTTGAAAATTAACGGTCTAGGTGGAAGTAAATAACTAAAAATAAAATCCAGTTCATCAAGATAACTTTCTATAATATCATGAGTGCTAATACACTAAGCTAAACTTTTCTGTGAAGAAAAAGTAAGTAAGTATTTCCGGCTTTGTAGGCCAGACGGTCTCCAGGACAAATATACTACTCAATTTTGCCCTTCCAAAAGCAGCCACAGAAAATATGTAAACAAACAAGCATGACTGCAGAAACACCTATGACTTCTGCGGGTCCTACACACTTTTGCCTTAAGGGATCCTCTCATAATAAAATGAATTAAAAATTATTTTTGGGCCCCAGTCACTGAGCCGCCGCCGAGGACTCAGCAGCCTCCCCTCGAGCCCCTCGCTTCCCGCCGTTCCGTCCCCCCTGCCCGCCTTCTCCCGCCGCCGCCGCCTTCCGCAGGCTGTTTCCACCGAGGAAAAGGAATCATATCGTATGTCCGCTATCCAGAACCTCCACCCTTTCGACCCCTTG
>NW_016824413.1:0-2963 GCF_001698545.2 Rhinopithecus bieti
GTCTTTTTTAATAAATTTTAAGAAAATTTATTTTCTTAAAATAAATTTAAAAGAATTTATTTATTCTTATAAATAAATTTACATTTATATTTTATCCCATTTTCCCATTTCTTAATTAATATGTAATAATGAACAGCTCTCCATGATATTTAATATTCGTCTATAACACTAGCTTTTAATTTTTTTTTAAGGCAGAGTCTTGCTCTGTTGCCCAGGCTGGAGTGCAGTGGCATGATCCCGGCTCACTGCAACATCTGCCCACTGCAACCTCTGCCTCTTGGGTTCAAACGATTCTCCTGCCTCAATCTCCTGAGTAACTGGGATTACAGGCATATGCCACCACACCCAGCTAATTTTTGTTTTTATTGCCATGTTGGCCAGGCTGGTCTTGAACTCCTGACCTCAGGTGATCAACCTGCCTTGACCTCCCAAAATGCTGGGATTACAGGCGTAAGCCACCACGCCCTGCAGCTTTTAATTTTTAAGAAGAGCAGGGAAATGCTTTCTTCAAACAAAATCTTACTCAGAAGCTTGAACCAAAGAACAGATAAAATTAAGAGTTGCTCTGGCTGAAGCAGAAGCTGGGGACCTAGGGACCTTCCCTGCTCTCCCCGTTCAAAGACCCTTGAAAGCTTCCTTGGAGGCCTGGGGGTGTGTTCCCTTGAGATACAGTGAAAACTACTGAGCTAAGATGCAAGTAAAATTTAATTTGCAAACTTTTTGAATAGGTGATGATGACCACAGTACAATTAAGCCAAAATAAAAAGAGTGCACTATGAAAAGCTTCTCCCTCTTACTCATGTCTCCCAGCCTCATCTTAGAAATCATCATGGTTACTGGTTTACATATCCTTCCAGAGACAATCTGTGCATATGAAAGCCTTTTATTCTCCCCTACACAAACAGTATGCTACAAGATTTGGAGGTTGAATGTGAGTCAAAGATATCTTCCTGTGGCTCTTGGCTGTTATTAGCAAAGTTTGGAATATGAGGCTTTCCTGCAGCAGCATTCTGAGGTCCATTTTCCAGCTTCCTGGGCATCAAAAATCAGTGGGATAAGTTGTACTAATTTCTCATCTGTAGCTTCGGGTACACATTCTGTGGTTTCTTGGGTGTAAGAGATAGTTGTTTGTGTGGCATTAGCCACACATTTCCTCCCTAACTTGTGTTGGCCTCAGAAGGAGCAGCACCCTTGTGAATTTGTTTGGTATTGTTTTAGGAGTCAATCTAGAAGTCTGACAACAATTTTCTTTCTCTCTCTCTCTCTTTCTTTTTTCTTTTTTTGGACAGGGTGTTGTTCTGTCACCTAGGCTGGAGTGCAGTGGCACGATCATAGCTCACTGCAGCCTCAAACTCCTAGGCTCAAGTGATGCTCCCACCTCAGCCTCCAGAGTAGCTGGGTCTATAGGTGCACACCACGACACCCAGCTAATTTTTCCTTTTTTTTTTTTGTAGAGACAGGGTCTCACTATGTTGCCCAGGCTGGTCTTGACCTCCTGGCCTCAAGTGATCCTTCCTTCCACCTAGGCCTCCCAAAGTGTTGGGATTATAGGTATTAACCAACACACCTAGCCTTCCAAGAATTTTCTAAGTACTTAATGTCTTATAATAAGTTCCTTCTTGGATTAATACTTAAACTGAGAAATATAGCACGGTCTTTAAAAGCTAAATAGTGTCTCATCCTGTGGATATAAAAATTTACTTCAATTAATCTCTTACTATTCTGTCAAATTTTCAATGTTACAAATAAAGTTGTTTTAATACAGTTAGAATTCTTAGTTTTAAGCCATGGTGTTGGTGGGGGGAAGCTCAGGTTGATTTAAATAGAAAGGAAATCAATTGACAGGCTACTTGTGTATATAAAAGAATCTGGAAAACTTAGGTGTTGAAGTTATACTTCCACAACTAATATCCAAAGAACACAACACCAAACTGGTCTGCTGAAAAAAAAAAAAACCACTGGGCACCATGAGACAGACTGAACTAACATTGTGACTTTGAACACTAGATATAGCTGCCTCAAACTCTCCAAAGAATACAGTTTGAGATGTCTTTGCTTCTTTACTTCATTGCCTTCAGAGTGAAAGTCTAGTGTGAGTATGGTGGATTGTAAAACCTTGGTCACATTCCTGTATCTTAGACACAGTAAAGACTGGGAAGCAAATACTTGGCACTCTCAGGTTCTATAGCAGGAGAGCCATCTTACATGCTTGGGAATTCTGTAAATATAGGACAATGGCTGAGATGCTGTGCAGGTTAACAGCACAACCCTTGTTTACAACAGCTGCTGAACAAATCATTCTGTACCACTGTGCCTGCTTACCTAGGACAAATTTCCAATAATGATAATTTGAGTCAAAGAATATGAAAATGAAGCCTTTTGATAGATATTATCAAATTTAAACTGCCCCCCCAGAAAAAAATTTTAATCACTTTATACCCCCAGAAAAAGATTTTTTCCA
The DNA here is from genome assembly GCF_001698545.2 of Rhinopithecus bieti. Taxonomy (NCBI): domain Eukaryota; kingdom Metazoa; phylum Chordata; class Mammalia; order Primates; family Cercopithecidae; genus Rhinopithecus; species Rhinopithecus bieti. The sequence continues at coordinate 2,462 of NW_016824413.1, forward strand.
TGCTTTTACCAACGTTAAATAATATCATTAAAACAAATATTTACCAATTTTACAGCTAAATAAAACTGGTATTTTAAAGGTTACTTTTATTTTATTATCAGTATCATTAGAGATTTTTCCCAGTGTTTATTTGCCGTGTCTATTACATTTTCTTGCATTATCACGGTGTGCCTTCTACCCATTTTCTATTGGGGTGTGTTTTCCTTATTTATTTATAAGGCTCTTTACTGATAATATAGATGTTAACCCTTTTGGTCATATTTTAAAAATAACTTTTCCAGTTTATTGCTATCAATTTTGTTTTTTAGTTTTTTTGTCATAAGTAATTTTACATTTTATTTGATACAATCTGCCAAACTTTTCCGTTAGGACATCTGAGATTTCTGTCAGAAAGGCCATTCTACTTGAATATTATAAAATACTCTTTTAAATTTACTTCTGGTGCTTTTATGAACTTTGCCTTTGAATTCACAATATAAACTTGATTTGGGGATAAGGGAAA
>NW_016824414.1:0-2964 GCF_001698545.2 Rhinopithecus bieti
AAGGAAAAAATCTTCTAAAAGGAAAACAAGAAAAGCAATTCTTCAGTTTCACATAATTAAAAGAACAGGAGAAAGCACGCAAGCTACATAGAGCTAAATTTACGAAACCAACCAAAGCCAGGGGGATTTCTCTTCTGATTATGTGTCATAAAAAGGTCCACTGTCTTATATACACATGTATATAATGTTACATTCCATCACTGTAAAAGTCCCCTTTGCCCCTCCCCCAAAAAGTTTCAGTCTAGTCTCCAAACTTGGAAAGCGGCGCTCGCTCCTGCTGCCGGTGCAGTTCGTTCTCGGTCAGCAGCTGGAGGTTCTCGGCGCGCAGCCGGTCCAGCTCCAGCTCCAGCTCCCGCACACGCGCGTCGTCGCCGCCCAGCCGCTTGCTCTCCAGCCGCAGCCGGTTGTTCTCGTCCTCCATGCGCGAGAGGCACTTCTCCAGCTCCAGGTACTCCTTGATGAGCTCTTGCTTGCTCATGTTCTGTAGGCTCTCCGTGTGGTACCGCTCGTATGTCTCCGAGAAGTCCCGCTGCAGAAACTCGCTGCCGTCCCCTCCCATCCCATCGCTGCCTCCATCCTCCTCACCCCCTTCTTCCATGAAGTCATCATCGCTGGTGTCGTCGGATTTGGCGGCGGCCCGCTTGGAGTACAGGCCGGTTTTGAGATCCGGCTCCTCCTGGTCGTGATCATCCATGAGGAACTGCGTGGTGTTATAGGGCGCGACCGGCTGGCCCTTGGCGAACATCTCGGCTCGGATCCTTGAAGCTCGTAGGCTCTGTTTCTCGTCGAACTTTTTCTTCTCCTCCCAGGTCAGCTTGTAGTATGGTTTCCAATGCCGCTTCTTCTTGGACGGGCGTCTCCTATGTTTTTTCTTGCCCAGCTGTCTCTGCTGCTGTCCCCACTCTTCTTCACCCCCTGCGGCAGGAGCCCCCAACTTACTGGCCTCGGAGTCACGACAAGGCTGGGCGAGCAGCTCGGCCTCGGGCTTCGGTTCCCCTTCTGCCGGCGGCGGGAAGTCGCCGCCAGCGGACAAGTCGTCCCCATTCTGGCCCTTCTCGCCCTCTATCAGGCAGCTAGATTCTGGACAGGCCTGGGGCTGCAAGGGAGGTGGTTGGGACTCCAGGCTCCCTTCCCCCTCCGGCCCCGGACGGCCACCCAACTGGGGGAACGCTCTCGATTGCCACCTACTGTCCTCCTCGGGCACCCGCTCCTCCGCGCCTGGGGGGCGCTCAGGGTTCAGCTCTTCCTGGACAGCAGCAGCACCTGTACAGTTGCTAGTTTGAGGCTGGTGTTGATATTCTGACAAGAATGGCTCGGCCATGGCTAGTAGAGTCCTCGAAGTTTGAGAAATTTTGGCTAGTAAGTCCTCAAGGAAAAAAAATGGGAGTTCTTAAACAAAAAAAAAAAAAAGAAAAGAAAAACAGTCCAACAGAGTCCTCTTCAGTTTGTAATTCCTGCAGTGACGCCTTTAGCTAGTCCTTCTGTCAGCAAACTCCAATTGCAATCTGGGGAGCTCAAGTCAGTAAAGGGTTAAGCGCCCACAGTGCGGCCAGCTAGCGGGTCCAAGGGGGTGCAGCGGCAGGAACAGTACGTAATGTGCGGAGGTGGGCCTCAAACCTCCAAGCGGAGCACCCCAATAAAGGAGTTGGTAAGCAAGGTGATGAGGGTAAGTCCAGTGGGTGAAACCCAGCCCCGAAGGGGTTAAAACTACCGATGACGCTGCCTCCGAGGGGCCAGATCCACAAAGGGTTAAATCCCCTGCCGCAGAGCCCACAAGGGGTTAAAGTCCCGGAGCCACCTCCTCCCACTTCCACGGGTGTCGCTTCCACCCAAGCTCCCAGTTCCCTAGGCCCGGCCGGAGCCTCAGCAGAGGACAGACAAACTCATCTCCCCTTTGGCTCGATGCTCTGCTCTGCTCTGCTCTGCTCAGTTCTCCTCCGCCTCCTCCTCTTTTCCTCCCTCCCTCCTCCCGCTTCCCACAGCTCCTCTTCCGCCTCCTCCCCCGACTTTCCCTCCCAACCTGCCTCTCCACCTGCCAACTTCCAACTGCTGCCTCCCAGCCCTCTGCGCCCTTTTTATATAGAAGCTTGTTCGCCCCGCCCATGCGCATGCGTAATGGAGTTCCCATTGCGGGGAGCCGGGAGTCGTAGTTCTTATCTTTCGGGCCCGCCGTCCTCGCGCGCCGTGCGACGTAGCCAATCCCAGAACGCGTAGGGGGCGTCTCCCTGGCCACCTCCTTCCATCGCTTAGCCCTCGCTAAAGAAACGCGAGCGGCCATTGGTGAAAAATCACACGACTCGCTGAGGAAGGACGGCCAATCGCCGAGAAGATGGGGCGGGTTCTGGACCGTACCATTCTGTTTCAGGAATACGAGAAGATTCGATGGCCTTTGAGAGTCCACACAGGATATTTTTATGAAAAGGTGCGTTATGAAGGCTATTATCCTATTCTGTTCTCAGCGGAAGGGTTCCGAAGGTTATGAACCTTTATTAACTAACGCAAGAATGGTTTATTCCTAAAAAGTAGTCCCTAAAATGTATAAGAATTAAATCCTATAAAGAGAGATGTCGGCCCACGGCTGCTAACTCGCTATTCTTAAGGTTACAGAAACGGCTTCAAGGCGGGTGGTGAGTGCCTGAGATTGACACTTGCGGAAGGATATCGCGAGCACATTTTGTAAAGCCCGAAAAGCGCATGAAGAAGTAAACAAATGAAGAATAAAAAGTGCCGCCTTAAAGGGACAGTGTGACTGAGTTTAGCGCAGCAGGTTCGCACTAGGCCTCGGAAGACGAAAAGACAGGTTCGAGTCCCAGTGACGCCGACTCCCGGACTGACTTGGGTACCCTTAGTTGAAGGTGGCGGAGTCCCAGCCCCAGCCTGGTCTCAGAAAGCCGCCCACGCCCCAGGGGCCAATGCAAACCGGTGATTCGCGGCCAAGCCTCTTCTTTGGGCCGAGATCGGAAA
>NW_016824415.1:0-923 GCF_001698545.2 Rhinopithecus bieti
AGAATGGAAATGGTCTAAAACCAAAATAAATCCAACAAGAAGCAATATCTTTTATTCCAACTCCCTTGATAAACAAAATATAGTTAGAATTATTGACAAGATATTAGAAAGGAAATTTTGGATTTTAGTAAAATATGGATATTATCTGTTATTTCCCTTTTCCTCTTATTTTCTTTACACCAAGTTGAACTGCTGTACGAGAATAAATGTGGGAGGGATGAGGGCCCTGCATAATAATAATATCTGAACCTCCAAAAATAATTCTTCCAATATCTTATTAAGAAACTCATATGTTTTAACAATGTAGTGTGGAATGGTAGTTCTAGGAGAGAAGGAGGAAAAAAAAGGAAAAACTAGTACTCACCATTGAAAAATGTTCTGAAAAGAATCCAGAGAATAGAATTCTCTTGTGATCTTGCTGTCAACCATCTAGATGGGGCCCTGTGGACCACTGATCAAAGCATTCATCTGAAACCTTACATTCCACATTCTTCCCTTTGCCATAAGTATTCCCCAAACCTGACTATTCTGACTATTAAGGGAAAAGTAACATTAATCCTAAAAAAAAAAAAAAAAAAAAAAAACAGAAATGAAAAAATACAATGATACAAATCCTTAAGAAAAACTTATAAGAAGTCTTGGCCGGGCGCGGTGGCTCACGCCTGTAATCCCAGCACTTTGGGAGGCCATGGCGGGCAGATCGCGAGGTCAGGAGATGGAGACCATCCTGGCTAACACAGTGAAACCCCATCTCTACTAAAAATACCAAAAATTAGCCGGGCGTGGTGGTGAGCACCTATAGTCCTAGCTACTCGGGAGGCTGAGGCAGGAGAATGGCCTAAACCAGGGAGATGGAGCTTGCAGTGAGCCAAGATCGCGCCACTGCATTCCAGCCTGGATAAGAGTGAGACTCCGTCTCGAAA
>NW_016824416.1:0-1847 GCF_001698545.2 Rhinopithecus bieti
TAAGTTTACGTGAATTAATAGAACAGGAAACTGTAATGAAGCTGAATTAAATATTGTTTCACCTTAATAAATTATTTCCTTTAATTTATTTCTAAATATACAAATTTTTTAAATATAGATTTTTAAGTTATGCACCTTTAACTCCTCTTTTAAACTTTACGCACATCAATTGACTCTCTGCTATAAAAGATAAAGACATTAGCAGTCTTTCATGTTGTCCTACCTCCCTTCCTTCCTCTTTCTGATTTGTGATTTATGTTATTAATTTTATTTCACCAAAATTTATTACGGTCTGTTCTGTTACTACAATTTTTATACATTTATATTTGTATGTATAAGCTTGTTTATTATTTTATGTTTTCACATATTCATTATTTTTGCTTATTTCTTTATTCAGTTTCATCATTAAGTAGTTTTTATTTCCAACAAAGTTTCCAAAATGTTTCTTTTACAATTTTTCTGGGTTTAGGATTCCTAACGCTTTCAAGTTTCAACATTTTCTTTTGGATGAATAATCCTTGCATCACATTTTATTTCTTTCAGGAAAAAAACAAAACAACTTTGTTTTCAAATTTAATTACTTACACATGGGATATATCTTAACCATTCAGTGTAAATGTTTCCTGGAATCTTTTTTGGCTCTTTCTTCATTTCATGGAAACTTATTTTATTAAATATTTAATAATTCTCCGAATCCATATGTTGAGTTCTTCAGGGAAACCAATAATTCATATAGGAGATTGTCTTTGTCTTGCATATCTATTTTTTTCTGATTACTTGATCTTTCACAGCTGTGTTCTCTGTAATTATTTCAAGCCTTTCCTCTATGTTATCATGTAATTAATTTGCATTTTTGCATATATGCTTTGTTCATTGCACCTTTCAGTTTATTAATTACATTAATATATTTTGACCCTTTATTTTATATTGTAAGTTAATCACCTCAGTTTTCTCATGTTTTGCTCTTTATTTTATTTAATCTGAGTCCTTCTGGAATACAAAGCATCACTGGCAAATTTCCTTTTGTTCCTTGGGTTATGTTTTCTTCCATTATCGTTTCTTTCTCTGTTCTTTTTATTGAAAGTATCTCACTCTTTTTTTTTTTTTTTTTTTTCTGGTGTTGTGCATAGGCTTAATTTCCATGCCAAACTTTTTCAGCTTGTTCGCACTTTGGAATCTCCTCGGCTCTGTCCAGACTATATTTTAAATCTCTATAATGTAGGTGAAATTAACTTCCTTTCCAATTCTTTTGTGACTTACTTTTCCCAAAAAGCAGTTATTTTCAGCTGCCTTTAAAATATTCAATTCAGTTTTCTGTCGCCTGCAGTTATGGAAAGAAGAAAGAACAACACTGAACTCACTTTTCTTTCCCAGATTTCGTTATACCTGCTGTATCAAGAGGTACCGCACTTCACTGTTAAGTGTATTCAATTCATCTGGGGTATCATTTAACTTAAAATTTACTCCACTAATTATTCTTTATACTTAGAACCTTTATTTTTCTCCGATAAATTCAATCTCATTGTTAATTTTTTCAGTTTTACAGCATCCGTTTCCCCTATTACCTCTTCAGAAGAGAGTCAACACAAAGATATTCAATTAGCTTGCTTTTTCACATTTGGTAATATTAGTTAAAATTCTCAGGCTTTTGTGGAATCACTATTATGGTATCTAAAGGATATGAGTTGGGTGGGTCTTGTCGTGTTACTTTTTAATATCTGCTCTGTCACATTAATAACCGTTTCTATTCTTGGTTGTCCTTTTGGAAGTTAATGATTTTGGGCTCCACCTCTTGCGTTATTTAGTCATTGCTACCTATTTTTTGATTTTTTAAAATTTTTGCTGTT
>NW_016824417.1:0-1103 GCF_001698545.2 Rhinopithecus bieti
TTTCAAATGTGCTGCTGGGAACTCTAAGGATTTAGAACTCTAGATTTCTAGATTTCTAGAATTCTAGAAAACCTTTCATGGGCTATTCTGCATGGGGTTGGAGAATAAAGATTGCCAGGCTGACCCTAGCTCTGGCCCACTATTCTCTCTTCTAGTAGAACATTTACTTGTGTCTTTCAGTTCTTAGGATTCTGCATAAGTTTTAATTTAAAAAGGGCTCGGAAAAGAAAAATAAGTTTAAAAATCACCATTTTGCACCATCAATTAATTTACTATAACTACTTCAGGCATACAAAAAATAGAGTATAATATAAAATTTGAACATATATCACTAACCTGAAGAAATGGACATAATATAATTGAAGCTTTCTGGATACTTCTTTTTCATTCTTCAGAAGCAATTGATCACTATCCTTTGTTTTATAAGTCTCCTACAAGTTCTTTTATATTTTTGTTACATATGTTTCTCTAAGTAAAATATGATATCATTTTGGACTCACGCCTGTAATCCCAGCACTTTGGGAGGCCCAGGTGGGTAGATCACCTGAGATCAGGAGTTCGAGACCAGCCCAGCCAACATGGTGAAACCCCATCTCTACTAAAAACATACAAAAAATTAGCCAGGCATGGCAGCAGGCACATGTGATCCCAGCTACTTGGGAGGCTGAGGCAGGAGAATCGCTTGAACCCAGGAGGCAGAGGTTGCAGTGAGCCAAGATCCTGCCACCGCATTCCAGCCTGGGCAACAGAGCGAGATGTCATCTCAGAAAACAACAACAACAACAACAACAACAACAAACCAGATTCCTTTCCAAAGAAGTGGGGGCAGTTTATATGCATATTAAGAATATATGAAAGTTCCAGTTGCTTCACAACCTCACAGTTATGTCCTTTGTGAAAATTCCATTTTTTAAAAATTATACTTTAAGTTCTAGGGTACATGTGCACAACGTGCAGGTTTGTTACATATGTATACATGTGCCATGTTGGTATGCTGCACCCATTAACTCGTCATTTACATTAGGTATATCTCCTAATGCTATCCCTCCCCCTCTCCTCTCCCCACGACAGGCCCCGGTGTGTGATGCTCCCCACCCTGTGTC
>NW_016824418.1:0-1340 GCF_001698545.2 Rhinopithecus bieti
CCAGGATTTTCATCTTGACTCAAGAATTTCTACTCCATATCTTAAAGCAGTATTTCATAATCTGCTGTTGCTGAGTCAAGGGATGAAGTAGCTGCTTTTTCCAGTGGATGTAGCTCACACTTCCACTGGCAACATCTGAGCAAATAACACTAGTCTTAAGAGTCTGGAGGGGCTGGCATCCCAGCACTTTGGGAGGCTGAGGTGGGTGAATCACTTGAAGCCAGGAGTTTGAGACCAGCCTGACCAACATGGTGAAACCCCGTCTCTACTAAAAATACAAAAATTAGCTGGGCGTGGTGGTGCATGCCTGTAATCCCAGCTACTTGCGGGCTGAGGCAGGAGGATTACTTGAACCTGGGAGGTGGAGCTTGCAGTGAGCCAAGGTTGCACCACTGCACTTCAGCCTGGATGACACAGACCTGTCTCAAAAAAAAAAAGAGTCTGGAGGGAAACCTGGCAGTGACATGCTTCTAAACTGGCTTTTCATTGACTCAAGTTGCTACCATTCCCAAGTTGATCCTGCTCTCTAGCTTTGGCATGAAGCCATTGTAACTCCTCAGATCTGGCCTTTGGACACATGTATGTTTATTTCTTAAGAATCAGGTTTCCTTGTTCATTTTCATTGGGGTCCGTGACTTTCCAGTATTTTAGGACACTCTTGGAAGGTTTGAGAAAATTCAATTTATTTACTGTCTAAGGAAATGCAAATCTATCTTTCATCCTTTCATATCACAGTCAGCCGCTCTGCACATTTAGCTAGATAGTCAGTTGTTGAGGGGCTTAAGAGAAAGCCACTAGGGTCCTGTGGTCATATATGGACACCCCAACAATCTCAGCCCGCTGTGCTGCTTTCCAAAATTCTCTCAGAAGTGACTGCTTGCAATTATTAATCCCAGAAATATCCAGCCAAAACTATTAAGTAAAGGTCACCACAATACATTCTAAATTATAGCTCTTTTAAAATAAATTTTGTATGTGGAAACCTGAAAAAAACAAAGGAAAAAAAAAGGAGTCTGGGTGCGGTGGCTCACACTTGTAATCCTAACACCTTGGGAGGCTGAGGTGAGAGAATAGCTTGAGGCCAGGAACTCAAGACCAGCCTGGACAACAGAGCAAGACCTCAGTCTCTACAAAACTTAGCTCAGCATGGTGGCACATACATGTAGTCCCAGCTAGTTGGGAGGCTGAGCCAAGAGGATCGCTTGAGCCTGGGAGGTCTTAGGCTGCAGTAAGGTATGATTGCACCACTGTACTCCAGGCTGGATGACAGAGCAAAACCCTGTCTCTTAAACAAAAAAAAGTAGAAAAAAATAATTTTTTTTTTTGCCATGTAAAACCAG
>NW_016824419.1:0-938 GCF_001698545.2 Rhinopithecus bieti
GGGCCGCAAAGCGGCCGCCTTCGGCTCACAGCTCGGCCCGGGCCTGCAGCTGCAGCTCAATAGCCTGGGCGCCGCCGCGGCCGCTGCGGGCACAGCGGGCGCCGCGGGCACCACCGCGTCGCTCATCAAGTCCGAACCAAGCGCACGGCCGTCGTTCAGCATCGAGAACATCATAGGTGGGGGCCCCGCGGCTCCCGGGGGCTCGGCGGCGGGCGCTGGGGCGCCGGCGGCACTGGGGGTTCCGGGGGCGGCAACACGGCGCAGTCATTTCTGCGGCCACCCGGGACCGTGCAGTCGGCAGCGCTCATGGCCACGCACCAACCGCTGTCGCTGAGCCGGACGACTGCCACCATCGCGCCCATCCTGAGCGTGCCGCTCTCCGGACAGTTTCTGCAGCCCGCAGCCTCGGCCGCCGCCGCTGCAGCCGCCGCCGCGCAAGCCAAATGGCCGGCGCAATAGGGACGCGCCAGTGGCCGGTACCCAAGGTCCGGCGGGGGCCTGGAGCGGCAGCTGCACCTCCAGGCTGCGCGCCCCGTCCCGAGCCCGGTCCCGGTCCCGCTGCCCAATCCTGGACTCTGCCTCTCCCCCATTTCCTTTCCCCTGAGCCCCCAACGCCTACCTTCCGCGGCCACCCCTCGCGCACACTTAAGCTGGTGGAGCAAACTCACCGCGTGCCCGCCGGGAATAGCTTTCCATACAGGTAAAACCGAAAACCGAATTTTCCAAAAATGCACCCCGACGGCGCCTGCTCTTAGTACCGTGGGGATGGGAGGGAAATTCTTTGTAAATATTTGTAAAAAAATTATTGACTTTCCTTTTGGGGTTTTTATTTTTTTAAGAAAAAACAAATTCCGTAGATTTAGAGCTCTGAACTTTCATTTTTTTTGAAGGTTCACTCTCCGAAGTTTTATCTGAGAAAAGAATGTATATAGACATTG
>NW_016824421.1:0-1344 GCF_001698545.2 Rhinopithecus bieti
TTTACACTTGCTAAGTAAGATTTAGTATTGAAACATTACATGAAATACTTTAAAAAAATAGTATCTACAGATAGAGTGGATGCTGAATTCTAGTGTGTTTTATACTTAATTTGTATCTATTTATTTGTGATCTGCAAATGTGTTGATTAGTCTGCATGTTTCATTTTTAACGCCAAGCTTTTTGTAATTCAATTGGTCATCTCAACTGCAAACAGAAGTATCGTTTCTACAAAGGTAATTTAAAGCCAGAATTCACATAGGTATCCTTTTTTCTTTTAACCACTGTAAGTTCCTTTAACAGCGTTACTGCAAGTAAGATTCAAGCATGATTCTCAAGATTCACCACACCATCTTGAATTTGAACACGGGGAGGGGAAATTTACAGAACCAATGTAGAATAAAAATGGGCCCTAAATTTCGGTAAGAAATTATCGTCGTTTTTTATAACCACCCAAAAAGGTATCAACAAGATATCTAGAAATTTATGACGTGGCAATTCAACTTCAGTAAAGTTAAAATGGTCTTATTACCTCACTTAAAATGCGTCAGGGGAACAAAATATAAGGACATTATTAGATGATACCAAAGTGCCTCCCGTGCAAGTCCTGAAGATAGCGGCATTCGAAGGGGGCAGCAAGTGAAGCATCAACTGGACATTTACTGCAAACCCGTTCCCAGAACTTGGAAAAGAATGGACCCCGTATTCCTAGATCTTGGTGACCAGAAAGGGTGAGGGCTTGCTTGCAAAGAGTATGGGCTCAAGGCTGTCCGGAGCAGGGTCCTGTACCCGCCCTACCACTTTGCAGGACGAAAAAACAATGTATTCTCCTTAAAATAAATTATGTCCTAACATGGAACGAAACCCGGTTGCAAGGCACGAGTATTCCTTCCCTCGTGTTAAAAACCAACGCTTTGATTTTGCCGCAAATCACAGGGCACCACAATTCCTCGAGATTGGCATTAAAAACAATGGGCTCAGCCGCGGCGCGGGCTCGGGGCCAGCGTTCCTCGGGTCCGGCCGTCGCCGGTGCCTCCCCCCCACTCCCGTGGCCACACTCCATCACTGACCAAGCCCGGGCGAGGTGACAGGCAAGGAGCGGAGCAGACAATGGCATCCGCCGCCGCGCAGGGGGCGCCAAGAGTCCTCGGCCGCCACCGCCCCGGCCCCTCCCAAAACGCCCCGCAAAACTTGAGGCGATTCCCGAACCACAGGTGCCGCGGGGCTGTCGCGGAGCCCGGGACTGGCCCCCACATCCCCGGGCGCGGCGCGGAGTGGTGCGGAGGGCGCAGACCCCGAGAGAAGTGAGTTGCGGGCGCGGCGACCCAGTGGCGGGCCGGGCAGAC
>NW_016824422.1:0-404 GCF_001698545.2 Rhinopithecus bieti
AAACTGGTAAACTAGTTTTTTCTTTTGTTTGTTTTTTGGGCTTCGTGTGTGTGTGTATGTGTGCATGTGGTGTGTGTGTGTGTGTGTGTGTGCATGTGGTGTGTGTGTGTGTATGTGTGCATGTGGTGTGTGTGTGTGTGTATGTGTGCATGTGGTGTGTGTGTATGTGTGCATGTGGTGTGTGTGTGTGTGTATGTGTGCATGTGGTGTGTGTGTGTGTATGTGTGCATGTGGTGTGTGTGTGTGTGTATGTGTGCATGTGGTGTGTGTGTGTGTATGTGTGCATGTGGTGTGTGTGTGTGTGTGTGCATGTGGTGTGTGTGTGTGTATGTGTGTGTGTGGTGTGTGTGTGTGTGTATGTGTGCATGTGGGGTGTGTGTGTATGTGTGCATGTGGGGTGTGTG
>NW_016824423.1:0-1714 GCF_001698545.2 Rhinopithecus bieti
ACCATCATCCATGTATCTACCGAAGATTTAACAATTGTTATAATTTTGCCACATTTTCTTTAAGGTGTTGATCTTTTAAAGAACTAAAACATTACAGCTATCTCTTTATATCCCGTCCCAATCTCATTTCCTTCCCATCCCAGAGATACTTTTCCAAAGTTGGTATATATTTTTCCAATCTATATTTATAAGTGCCCTGACATGCGGCCATAAATAGTTTGTAATGTATTGTTTTGTGTGTCTTTAAGATTTATATAAATGGTATAATTTATTATTCTGCAGTTTTGTTTTTCTTTTTTGAGACAGGGTCTCATTCTGCTGCCCAGGCTGGAGTGCAGCCACGTGATCTTGGCTCATTGCAACCTCCATCTCTCGGGCCCAAGTGATCCTCCCACCTCAGCCTCTGGCATAGGTGGGACCACAGGTCTACAGGTGTGCATCACCGTGCTTGGCTAATTTTAAATTTTTTTTGTAGAGACAAGGTCTCACTGTGTTGCCCAGGCTGTTCTTGAACTCCTGGGCTCAAGTGATCCTCTTGCCTTAGCCTCCCGAAGTGCTGGGATTACATTACAGGTGTAGCCACTGTGCTTGGCCCAGCAGCCTTTTTTTTTTTTTTTTTTTTGGTCAGCAGTGTTTTGAGATTTTAAATGCAAATAAAGTTATTTTTTATTGCTATATAGTATTCCAATATATGACTAAATCACTTTTTAAAAAAATCTCCATTCCCTTATTGCTGTTGGACATTTAGGTTGTTTTAAATATACAGATAAGATTCATATAAATCACGCAAATATTGTTATGATTCCACTTGCATGAGGTACCTAGAATAGAGTAATTCATAGACAGAAAGTAAAATAGAGGTTACCAGGGGCTGAAAGACAGAGGAAAAGGGAGTTAGTGTTCAGTAGGTACAGAGTTTCTGTTCAGGATGATGAAAAATTTTTGTCAAGAGATAGTTGTGACAGTTGAATAACATCATGAGTGTACCTCATACTACCAAAATTGTACGCTTTAAAATGGGTAAAATGGCAAGTATTATATGTATTTTACCATAATTAAAAAACTAAAAATTAGAAACATAAGAATTATGCTTATTTTTTCAGAAGCATATGTTTAATTGCTTTATTTTCTGTGGAGTGAGGCCATGAAAAAAGCGAACATCCTATTAAAAAATAAACTTTAAGTTATATTAGCCAGATCTGTTTTCCTTGTAAACAATAGTTTTGAGGTCTTTATATGACAGCTTTTCTTACTTGTATGTTTGTAAAAGGTTTTTATGATTATCATTCTTCAGAATTCTCCAGTTTTTTTGTTTTTTGAGGGTTTTTTGCTCTACTTTTCCAGAGTTTTGGGGAAGATTCTTATAAATATGGGCATACCTTTGAGGCTGTCTTTTGCATTTGACTGCTATTCACCAGTTAGTTTCCTTAGCTAGTTCTTTCAAGTGTTTTACTCTCTCGCCTCCCCTCACCTACCCTCCGCTATTCCCTGCCCTCTCTTGCATTCCTCCACCCCCTTTCCAAGCAGCCATACCTCTTCGTAGGTCTTCATGCCCACACATACACTCTGCCCTCCCTTGGGTCCTTCTCAGCTCCTCCAAGATTCTCTCTCTCTTTTTTTTTTTTTTTTTTTTGAGACGGAATCTCGCTCTATTGTCCAGGATGGAGTGCGGTGGCACGATCTCGGCTCACTGCAACCTCTGACTCCCAGGTTC
>NW_016824424.1:0-1102 GCF_001698545.2 Rhinopithecus bieti
TATTTCTCTAGAAATTTTTAATTTAATCCAAATATGTATAATATTTAAATAAATATTTTAATCTAAATATTTAAATTTATTTGTAAATGTCTGCAAACTTGTTCTTTTTTTTTTTTTTTTTTTTTTTTTTTTTTTTTTTTGAGATGCTGTCTCACTCTGTTGCCTAGGCTGGAGTGCAGTGTGAGATCTTGGCTCACCTCAGCGTCCACCTCCCGGATTCTCCTGCCTCAGCCTCCCGAGTAGCTGGGACTACAGGCACATGCCACCATGCCCGGCTAATTTTTGTATTTTTAGTAGAGATGGGGTTTCACTATTTTGGCCAGGCTGGTCTTGAACTCCTGGTCTCAAAGTGCTGGGATTACAAGCATGAGTCACCATGCCCAGCCTCAAACATTTTGTATCTATGGCCAGGATAGTTAAAAGAATTTAGGCTTTGTGGTTATACAGTCCTTCTCATATCTATTCATGAATGAAGGTATGGATAATATGTGAATGAAGTGTGCCTGTGTTCCAATAAAATGTTATTTATAGACATTGAAATTTAAATTTCAGGTAATCTTCACATAATACATTATTTTTATTTTTTTCAATCATTAAAAATATGTAAACCATTCTTAGCTCATGGATATATAAAAACAAACAGTGGATATGGACAGCAGGACATAGTTTAATAACCTGTGGCATACAATTGTTCGAATACTCTCTTGTGATTTTTCTGAGGTATACAGAATCTTTAAGAATGTTCACATATTTATTAATATTGGCTATTTATTTGGTGGAGCTTGCAGTGAGCTGACATCGGGCCACTGCACTCGAGCCTGGGCGACAGAGCTAGACTCTGTTTCAAAAAAAAAAAGAAAAAAAGAAAAGAAAAGAAAATTAGTCTTGCCAGAGTCTTGCCAATTTAAAATTGTTTTTAAAGAACCAAATTTTGACTTTGTTCTTCTCCTGTATTTTTTTTTCCTAGTTCACCAATTTGTTCTTACACTTATTTTCTCTAGATTTAATTTGCTGTTCTTTCACTTTTTTTAAGAAGTATGCTTGAACATTGATTTCAGCTTTTCTTCTAATTTTTTCATTTAAGGTTACAAATTCTTTCTCT
>NW_016824425.1:0-703 GCF_001698545.2 Rhinopithecus bieti
TTTTGAGATGGAGTCTCGTCCTGTCGCCCTGTCGCCCAGGCTGGAGTGCAGTGGTGGAATCTCGGCTCACTGCAACCTCTGCCTCCCAGGTCCCAGTTCAAGGAATTCTCCTGCCTCAGCCTCCCAAGTAGCTGGGATTACAGGTGCACGCCACCACCCCCAGCTAATTTTTATATTTTTAGTAGAGATGGGGTTTCGCCATGTTGGCCAGGCTGGTCACGAACTCCTGACCTCAAATGATCCACCTGCCTTGGCCTCCCAAAGTGTTGGGATTACAGGCGTGGGCCACCGCACCCAGCCTACTGAACAACTATTATAGGCATCTTAGTCTGTTTAGGCTGCTAGAACAGAATACCATAGACTGGGTAGCTTATAAACAACAGAAATTTATTTCTAACAGTTCTGATGATTGGGAAGTTCAAGATTACAACACTGGCATATTCGGTATCTAGTGATAGCCTGCTTACTGTTTCACAGATGGCCTCACAAGCCAAAAGGGGCAAAGGAGCTCTCTGGAGCTCCTTTTATAAGGACACTTTTTCTATTTATGAATGTACTACCCTCAAGACCTGATCAATTCCCAAAGACCCACATCTCCTAATATCATCACACTAGGAGTTAGGAGTTAGGAGTTCAACATATAAATGTTGAGGGAAGCCTGGGCAACAATGGCAAAACCTCATCTCTACCAAAAAAAAAAAAA
>NW_016824426.1:0-2012 GCF_001698545.2 Rhinopithecus bieti
ACCCTCCCAGCCAAGTGAGTGATATAATCTCCTGGTGTGCCCGTTTGCTTAAAGCTCAGTATTGGGGTGGGAGTTACCCGATTTTCCAGGTGTTGTGTGTCTCAGTTCCCCTGGCTAGGGAAAGGGATTCCCTTCCCCCTTGCGCTTCCCAGGTGAGGCAATGCCTCGCCCTGCTTCAGCTCTCGCTGGTCGGGCTGCAACAGCTGACAAGCACCATTTGTGCGGCACTCCCTAGTGAGATAAACTCAGTACCTCATTTGAAAATGCAGAAATCACCTGTCTTCTGTGTCACTCACGCTGGGAGCTGGAGACTGGAGCTGTTCCTATTCGGCCATCTTGCTCCGCCCCTCCTGAATGTATTCTTAAATTGAACACTTATGATCTTCCAGATATCACCTTTTGTCATAACTCAATAGTTATTAATGGCCCTCACCATACTGATGCTTTTTGACTGAGCTCTTCTATAACCTGAATGCAAGAGATGCAATAGTTAGGCAGCAATATCATCCTCCCTGTTCAGCCTGAAGAAGTTACAGAAGATGAATCTTCCTCTCTCTGCAGCCCTTAGGATTAAGGGTTTTCTTATAAAAGGGAGGAGGGAAATATGTCAGAGCATTTGAACCGGAGAAACTCCATCTGGAATAGGCACTGTGTAAAATAAGACTGACACCTACTGGGATGCATTCCCAGGAGGTTAGGCGTTCTAATTCATAGGATGAGATAAGAAGTCTCCACAAGATACAGATTATAAAGACTTGGCTGATAAAACCAGTCTTGATAAAGAAGCTGACCAAAATACACCAAAACCAAGATACCAACAAAAGTGCCCTCTGGTTGTCCTCACTGCTCATTGTTTGCTAAGTGTAGTGCATTAGTATGCAAAAAGACACTCCCGCCAGTGCAATGACAATTTACAAATGCCTTGGCAACATCAAGAAGTTACCCTATATGGTTTAAAAATGGTAGGAACCCTCAGTTCTGGGAATTGCCCACCCCTTTTCTGTAAAACTCATGAATAATCCAACCATTACTTAGTATATAAGCAAGAAATAACTGGAATTATCCTTAGTGAAGCAGCCCAAGCCGCTGCTCTTCCTATGGAGGAGACATTCTTTCATTAGTTAACTTTGTTAATAAACTTGCTTTCACTTTATGGATTCACCTCAAATTATTTCCTGCGTGAAATCCAAGAACCCTTTCTTGGGGTCTGAATCTGGACTCCTTTACAGTAACAATGAGTTTTAAAAGTATTTTTTAAGGAGCTCAATGGTTAAAAGTCAGATTAATTAAAAGCTAACATCCAAGATGTGTGCGTGTGTGTGTGTGTGTACATGTGCATCTGTGTGTATGTTTGCATTAAAAGGCCCTTATGTTTTTTTTTTTTCTCTCCTAAGACCCTGTCTTCTCTGAGCAAAAGTTTATTATTTTTATCTCAGTTTATTGAATATCATTGTCTTCATTTAGTTCTGCAATCTCTCCTTCTCTTGCATCCCTCTGCTGCATGAGGGACCTAAAACAGCTTATAATAACCCGGGATTCACTGAAGAAAACAGAGAAGGAACCAGACTCCTTTCTGGGGAGAAATCTGTTTTTCTTTATGGAACCCCAAGAGTGGGTAAAGAGAAAAGTTTGTCTCGGATCATAATGTACTTGCTTTTGCACTGTTACCAGATTTTTTGACTAAAATAGTTATTATGATGAAGGCTATTCTAGGGTATTTAAGCAAGAGGATAGTTTAGACACTTAGAACGGTCTTTGTAAATTTTTTAAAAGTACCCTGTAAAAGCATCATGTGGTCTAGCCTCATAATAATTCTCCCTGTCTGGAGACCCAGCATTCAGTGTGGGCCCTATCCAGAGCTCACAGATCCAGTTAAAAGATAGGTAGTCTCTATCTAAATACAACTGGTCTCCCCTTACTGTCCTATGACAGATTTCTATAATTTTATTTGGCATCCATTTTTAATCTGCCTCTAGTACCAGACTATTTCTCTCTGTACTATGAGATGTAAA
>NW_016824427.1:0-1847 GCF_001698545.2 Rhinopithecus bieti
AAGATTGGAAAATTGTTTAAATTACTATGCTAGGTGATGTGTCATGGGGTTCAATTACATTATACTATTTTCTATACTTTTAGTTGAAATGGTTATAATAAAGTGTTTAATAAATCACACATCATATTAGCAACACATCTTACATCAGACCACAAGTCTCATGGCTCCTGATCTAGTACTCCTCTCTCATCTTTTTTTTTTTTTTTTTTTTTTGAGATGGAGTTTCGCTCTTGTTACCCAGGCTGTAGTGCAATAGCGCGATCTCGGCTCACTGCAACCTCCGCCTCCCGGGTTCAAGTGATTCTCCTGCCTCAGCCTCCCAAGTAGCTAGGATTACAGGCAATCACCACCAAGCCTGGCTAATTTTGTATTTTTAGTAGAGACGGGGTTTCACCACGTTGGCCAGGCTGGTCTCAAACTCCTGACCTCAGGTGATCCACTCACCTCAGTCTCCCAAAGTGCTGGGATTACAGGCATGAGCCACCGTGCCCAGCCTCTACTCTCGTCTTTTCTCAGTGGGTAAAAAACTGATTGTAAACTCATCCTTATTCTTTAAGGTCCTGGAAGTCCCCCGTACTTCCAAAATTCTCTAACTAAAATTCTAATATTAGAGAATTCACTGAAGTCATCAATAACATTTAAAATATGCAACCTAGGAAGAGGAGTCACTTGCCCAGTTATAAATCATACATAGTGGGAATGAATGATCTGAGACCAAGTTTTATATAGGGAGATGGGAGAAGAGCATATGAAGGAGCCAAGGAGGTAAAGAGGAGTGGGGAGAAATGTGGAAGCCGGGAAGAAATAATTTTTGCACAGAGATCAAGAAGACATTCTCAAAACTAACAAAGGAACACTACCCCGAGTCTACATCCAGGTATCAGGGACTCTGCATTCTTCCACAAACTGGAAGCATTTAACCTTTGCTCCCCCTGAACAAGTAATCTACGCAAATTTCACAAGGGAAAAATGTATCTGGATGAAAGGTAGATACATTGCTGGGGTCCGGGTGCGGTGGCTCACACCTGTAATCCCAGCACTGTGGGAGGCCGAGGCGGGTGGATCACGAGGTCAGGAGATCAAGACCATCCTGGCTAACACAGTGAAACCTCGTCTCTACTCAAAATAAAAATAAGAATAAAATTAGCCGGGCCTGGTAGCGGGGGCCTGTAGTCCCAGCTACTCAGGAGGCGGAGGCAGGAAAATGGTGTGAACCTGGGAGGCAGAGCTTGCAGTGAGCCGAGATCATGCCACTGCACTCCAGCCTGGGCAAAGAGCGAGACTCCATCTAAAAAAAAAAAAATACAAAAATTAGAGGGGTGCAGTGGCAGGCGCCTGTAATCCCAGCTACTTGGGAGGCTGAGGCAGGAGAATCACTTGAACCCAGGGGGATGAGGTTGCACTGAACCGAGATTGCACCACTTCACTCCAGCCTGGGTGAAAAAGCGAGACTCCATCAAAAGAAAGAAGGAAAGAAAAAGAAGGAAGGGAAGGGAAGAGGATGGGGTAGAGGCTGGAAGAGGGTCCTCTTGGCCACCATGGTATGGCAGCAGAAGTGGAGTGTGGCATGTGTAGGCAGAGAACCCCCGAACCCCTGATCAATGCAAGGGTTTGATTTCCCTAGTCAGGAGGCTCCTCTATGTACAAGGTCATTTCTTTATTTTCTGTAATTGGTCTTATTTTCATTTCAAGCTCTTATTTTGGCTGATGCTGAAAAACTACTTCCAAGTAAAACAGTCCCTTAAGTCATTTTCTCAATCATTTCAGTATTCTAATTCTATTAAATTTAAGATTTTCATTCTTACTCCCTGGAGTTGATGCCAAGGGCAGGATCTGGAGCATCCATG
>NW_016824428.1:0-397 GCF_001698545.2 Rhinopithecus bieti
TTTTTAATTGAAATCTATCCCACAATTGAACTATGTTTTTGCACTTTTTTGTGAATCTAAAAAACACATTGAATCTTAGTTATCCTGTATTTCCCATATGCTGAAATATTTTGTTACATTATCTCAGAAATTATTACATCATTATGCATCACTGCTTATCTATTATTCCAAACTATACTAAAAGGGTCTAAAACAAAAGAAAGCACAATACAAAATTATAGAATCACCTAGAATTGTGATACAATGAGAAGTTGATTATTTTAATTTCCTTTTTTTCTTTTGAAAGCTGTTGGATCTTGTGCTCAGGAGTTCAAAACCAGCCTGGGCAACAAGGTAAAACCCCATCTCTACAAAAAATACACAAAATTAGCTGAGTGTGGTGACATGGACCTGTGGT
>NW_016824429.1:0-1130 GCF_001698545.2 Rhinopithecus bieti
AAGCTCCTTGGAGAGCTTGGCTGGCTGCATCCATCCGCCCTGTGAACTACAGGGCTAGGAGTTCCCAGGGCCGGGAGACTCGCCTTCAACCTGGCTTTGGGGCCATTCCAAGTGAGAGGCCAGGACGAACAGCCTGAGGTGCTAGCGGGGACCGGGGGCGTGGGGTGTGGGGGTTGAGCAGGAAACCTAGGTTTGAGTCTCAGTTCTGCGCCTAAGCTAGTTGTTTCTATTTTCATATTTTGAGGCAGGGTCTTCCTGTGTTGCACAGGCTAGAGTGCACTGAGTTCTGGGCTCAAGCGATCCTCTCGCCTCAGCCTCGCAAGTTCGGACTACAGGCGCCGGCCACAGCTCCTGGCCTGCTCCTAACGTGTTCACGCAAGTTGTTTCCCTTCTCTGGCCCTCAGAAATGTCCCAGCTACTATTTCACACCATAATAAACTGAGGACCCTTTCATCCATGACTTTCTGAAGTTCTAGGATCTGATCCCGCCCCGGAGGTATCCCATACTCTTGAGTGCTGAGGAAAAGAGAATGGAGAGGTGCCACACTGACTGGTGAGGCGCAATGGTGATAGCGTAGGATTCTGCCCTGGGTTAGATGTGAACATTCTGAAAAGACGGACACTGTCCTGCCCCAGAAGCACCCAGGGGCAGAGGGAAAGCTTGTGATGTGTGGCGGCAGAATGTGACCCATGCCTCAAAGCAGTGAGAGCCAGTTCAGACTGAAGACCCAGACTGAGGCCCAGCGGGAGGACTCCTTGAGAAAAAAAAAAAATTTGAAAACACAACATGCTAAAAGAAGAGGAGGGGCCAGCGCGGTGGCTCATGCCTGTAATCCCAGCACTTTGGGAGGCCGAGGTGGGCGGATCACAAGATCAGGAAATCGAGACCAGCACGACCTACAAGGTGAAACTCCGTCTCTATTAAAAATACAAAAATTACTGGATGTGGTGGCATGCGCCTGTAATCCCAACTACTCAGGAGGCTGAGGCAGGAGAATTGTTTAAACCCGGGAGGCAGAGGTTGCGGTGAGCGGAGACTGTGCCATTGCACTCCAGCTTGGACAACAAGAGCAAAACTCCATCTCAAGAAAAGAAAAAGAAAAAAAAAATAAGAATCCTTGAGGAAGATT
>NW_016824430.1:0-588 GCF_001698545.2 Rhinopithecus bieti
GTGTGTGTGTGTAGAGAGAGAGAGAGTAAGGTTTCAGGTCAATTTCCAGCTTCAGTACTTGATGTTTTAATCTTCACTGATTCTCTGAAGTTTAAAATGAGCCTCTCCCAAAGTAAGGCATAAAGTACAATAAACCAGCTACTTTTGGTCAGCCACAGAGAACCAACAAAAGAAGATTTGGAAAATAGTCAATAATAGCTAATAGGCAAATTTTTAGATGCCAACTCACTATGATATTTGATATCTAATTAAAATTCAACATATCTTGATCTCATATCATTTCTGTCAGCAAAGAAAATTACCGAATCCTGATGTTAGGGAATCTGATAGAATTGTCGTGTTGAACTTTCCTTTAAAAAAAAACATAAAATAACTTTAAACACAAAGTTCATATGTTTGGAATTTTAACTAAATTCTAGCATTTGTTACCACATTTATCTTTTACAGAAAGCTGTAATGTTTTGGCACAGAGTTGGTATTTTGAGATTATTCTCATTAAGGAATTAAAAACCAAAGGGTGTATCATTTTTCTGATTTAGGCTTGTCATTTCCAATTAATGTAATTAGGAACTGGCTATGATGTTTGAC
>NW_016824431.1:0-312 GCF_001698545.2 Rhinopithecus bieti
GGCAGTCAGCACCCCACCCCGGACAGGCTTGCAGTGTGGTTTCTGCAGCCAGGGGAGTTACTAGTGCATATTCCTTATATCATGTCTGCCTTGGACAAATACAAATTAAGAGGTTTAACTTAGTCATTCTAACATAAGGCAACATGCCCAGGCTAATTCCCCAATTCTGTGTTTACTTAAAAAAAAAAAAAAAAAAAAAAAAAAAAGACAAAAGACTCAACTGAGTCATATGTTCTATAGTTAAAAATTAAAGCATTTTGCTGACCCGGCATGAGAGCTAATGGACAGTATTAAGCAAGATTCAGTTTCACA
>NW_016824432.1:0-587 GCF_001698545.2 Rhinopithecus bieti
CACCAGGCTAATTTTCTTGTATTTTTGGTAGAGACAGGGTTTCGTTATGTTGCCTAGGCTGGTCTTGAACTGCTGAAGGAGCTCAAGCCATCTGCCAGCTTTGGCCTCCCAAAGTGCTGGGATTTACAGGCATGAGCCACTGCGCTGGTCCAGTTGTACTTTTAAATAAAAACGATGTTCTGTGAAAAAATTGGTTGTTCAGTTCACAATTAAATCACAAATTCTTTTTTTAAAAAAACAACAACAACAGCAACCATACTGCAGTCAGCAGAAGCGCTTCTTGTTAACTTTTCACTTATTCAGAATATTAAAGAGACATGTCAAGATTTAGTAACATTAATTTTTACTGCTTCATCAAAGACATTCTTAAGTAATTCAGGCTACCTTTTTAAACTGCAGGGGATAGTGAAGAATAGAGTGAATAATGTAATTGGTACCACTGCCTTGATTTATGCTGAGAAACCAGCAGTTTTACCCATTTTTACTTTTATACGATCATGGCAAGTGTCAACAAAAAAGCAGGCAATGACGTTGTATTACTTTTACAAATTTTAAATTTTTTAATCAGCTTTCTCAGGTTTAATTCA
>NW_016824433.1:0-2293 GCF_001698545.2 Rhinopithecus bieti
ATGGTGTATAGGTACTATACTTTCTTTATCCAATCTGTCATTGATGGGTCTTTAGGTTGATTCTGTGTCCTTGCTGTTGTGAAGAGTGCTGCAATGAACATTTGCATGCATATAAAATCATTTATATTTCTTACCCAGTAATGGGATTGCTGGGTCAAATTGATAATTCTGCCTTTAGCACTTTGAGAAATTGTTGTACTGCTTTCCACAATGGTTGAACTAATTTACACTCCCTCAGTGTGTAAATGTTCTCTTCTCTAGGCAACTTTGCCAGAATCTATTAATAATAGCCATTCTAACAGGTGTGAAATAGTATCTCACTGTGTTTTTCATTTGCATTTCTCTAATGAGCAGTGGTATTGAGCCTTTTTTATATGCTTGTTGACTGCACCGATGTCTTCTTTTGAGAAGTGTCTGTTCATGTCCTTTGCCCACTTTTTAATGAGGTTGTTTGTTTTTCTCTTGTAAATTGGTTATGTTCCTTATAGATGCTGGATATTAGACCTTTGTCAGATTCATAGTTTGCAAACATTTTTGCCCATTCTGTAGGTTTTCTGTAGGTTGTCTGTTTGCTCTGTTGATAGTTTCTTTTGCAGTGCAGAAGCTCTTTAGTTAATTAGATTTCATTTGTCACTTTTAAGTTTAATTAGATCTAACTTGTCAATTTTTACTTTTGTTGCAATTGTTTTTGGCATCTTTGTCATGAAATCTTTGCCCGTTGCTATGTTCAGGATAGTATTGCCTAGGCTGTCTTCCAGGGTTTTGATAGTTTTGGGGTTTACACTTAAGTCTTGACTTCTGAGTCTACATCTTGAGTTGATTTTTGTATATGGTGTAAGGAAGTGGTTCAGCTTCCATCTTCTATTATGGCTAGCCGGTTATCCCAGCACCATTTATTGAATAGGGAATCCTTTCTCCATTGCTCATCTTTGTCAGCTTTGTCAAAGATCAGGTGGTCATAGATGTGTGGCCTTATTTTTGGGCTCTCTATTCAGGTCAATTGGTCTATGTGCCTGTTTTTGTAGCAGTACTATGTTGTTTTGCTTACTGTGGCTTTGTAGTACCGTTTGAAGTCAGGTAACATGATGCCTCCAGCTTTCTTCTTTTTGCTTAGGATTGCCTTGGCCATTTGGGCAGTTTTTGTTCCATACGAATTTTAAAACAGTTTTTTTCTAGTTCTGTGAAGAATGTCATTGGTAGCTTGACACAAATAGCATTGAATCTGTAAATTGCTTTGGGCAGTATGTCCATTTTAATAATACTGATCCTTCCTATCCATGAGCATGGGATGTTTTCCCATTTGTTTGTGTCTTCTCTGATTTCTTTCAGCAGTGTTTTGTAATTCTCATTGTAAACATCTTTCACCTCCCTGGTTAGCTGTATTCCTAAATATTTTATTCTTTTTTTTTACTATAAGTTCTGGAATGCATGTGCAGAATGTGCAGGTTTATTACATAGGTATACATACACGTGCCATGGTGGTTTGCTGCACCCATCAACCCATCATCTATATTAGGTATTTATCCTAATGCTATCCCTCTGTTAGCCCCTCAACCCCTGACAGGCCCCAGTGTGTGATGTTCCCCTCCCTGTGTCCATGTGTTCTCATTGTTCAACTCTCACTTATGAGTGAGAACATGTGGTGTTTGGTTTTCTGTTTCTGTGTTAGTTTGCTGAGAATGATGGCTTCCAGCTTCATCCATGTCCTGGCAAAGGACAGGAACTCATCCTTTTTTAGGGCTCCATAGTATTCCATGCTGTATATGTCTATTATTGACATATTTTTCTTTATCCAGTCTATTATTGACGGGCATTTGGGTTGGTTCCAAGTCTTTGCTATTGTGAATAGTGCTGCAATAAACATACATGTGCATGTGTCTTTATAGTAGAATGATTTATGATCCTTTGGGTATATACCCAGTAATGGGATTGCTGGGTCAAATGGTATTTCTGGTTCTAGATCCTTGAGGAATCGCCACACTATCTTCTACAATAGTTGAACTAATTTACACTCCCGGCAACAGTGTAAAAGCATTCCTATTTCTCCACATCCTCTCCAGCATCTGTTGTTTCCTGACTTTTTAAAAATCACTATTCTAACTGGCATGAGATGGTATCTCCTTGAGGTTTTGATTTGCATTTCTGTAATGACCAGTGATGATGAGCTTTTTTTTATATGTTTGTTGGCTGCATGAATGTCTTCTTTTGAGAAGTGTCTGTTCATACCCTTTGCCCACTTTTTGATGGGTTTTTTTGTTTGTTTTTTTCTTTTTTTGTAAATTTGTTTAAGTTC
>NW_016824433.1:6077-20214 GCF_001698545.2 Rhinopithecus bieti
CTTCAATTTCTGATACCCTTTCTTCTGCTTGATTGACTTGGCTATTGATACTTGTGTATGCTTCACAAAGTTCTTGTGCTGTGTTTTTCAGCTCTATCAGGTCATTTATGTTCTTCTCTAAACTGGTTATTCTAGTGAGCAATTCCTGTAACCTTTTTTCAAGATTCTTAGCTTCCTTGCATTGGGTTAAAACATGCTTCTTTAGCTCAGAGGAGTTTGTTATTACCCACCTTCTGAAGCCTACTTCTGTCAATCTGTCAAACTCATTCTCCATCCAGTTTTGTTCCCTTGCTGGCAAGGAGTTATGATCCTTTGGAGGAAAAGAGGCATTCTGGTTTTGGAATTTTCAGCCTTTTGCACAGTGTTTTCCTGATCTTCATGGATTTATGTACCTTTCGTCTTTGTTGTTGGTGACCTTTGGATGGGGTTTTTATGTGGACCTCCTTTTTGTTGATGATGATGTTATTCCTTTCTGTTTGTTAGTTTTCCTTCTCAGTCAGGCCCCTCTGCTGCAGGTCTGCTGGAGTTTGCTGGAGGTCCACTCCAGACCTTGTTTGCCTGGGTATCACCAGTGGAGGCTGCAGTACAGCAAAGATTGTTGCCTGTTCCTTCCTCTGGAAGCTTCATCCCAGAGGGGCACCTGCCAGGTGCCAGCCACAGCTCTCTTGTATGAGGTGTCTGTCAACCCTTGCTGGGAGGTGTCTCCCAGTCAGGAGCCATGGGGTTCAGGGACCCACTTGATGGAGCAGTCTGTCTCTTAGCAGACCTTGAGCACTGTGCTGGGAGATCTGCTGCTCTCTTCAGAGCTGGCAGGCAGGAATGCTTAAGTCTGCTGAAGCTGGGCCCACAGCCATTCCTTCCCCCAGGTCCTCTGTCCCTGAGAGTTGGGAGTTTTATCTATAAGCACCTGACTGGGGCTGCTGCCTTTCTTTCAGAGGTGCCCTGCCCAGAGAGGAGGAATCTAGAGAGGCAGTCTGGCCACAGTGGCTTTGCTGAGCTGTGGTGGGCTCTGCCCATTTTGAATTTCCTGGCGGCTTTGTTTACACAGTGAAGGGAAAACTGCCTAATCAAGCCTCAGTAATGGCAGGCACCCCTCCCTCCATCACGCTCGTGCATCCCAGGTTGCCTTCAGACTATTGTGCTGGCAGTGAGAATTTCAAGCCAGTGGATCTTAGCTTGCTGGGCTCTGTGTGGGTGGGATCCTCTGAGCTAGACCAGTTTGCTCCCTGGCTTCATCCCTCTTTCCAGAGGAGTAAATGGTTCTGTCTCTCTGGCGTTCCAGGTGCCACTGGGGTATGAAAAAACAAAACAAAACACCACCTGCAGCTAGCTTGGTGTCTAGCCAAATGGTCACCCAGTTTTACACTTGAAACCCTGGTGGTGTAGGCACCTGACGGAATCTCCTGGTCTGTGGGTTGTGAAGACCATGGGAAAAGTGTAGTATCTGGGCCAGAATGCACAGTCTCTCACGTCTTCTCTTGGCTAGGGGAGGGAGTTCCCAGACCCCTTGTGCTTTCCAGGTGAGGTGACACCCTACCCTGCTTTGGCTCAACCTCCACAGGCTGCACCCACTGTCTAACCAGTCCCAGTGAGATGAGCTGGGTACCTCAGTCGAAAATGCAGAAATCACGCACCTTCTGTGTTGATCTTGCTGGTAGCTGCAGAATGGAGCTATTCCTATTCAGCCATCTTGCCAGCCACAGGTATTTTATTCTTTTTGTGGCAACTGTGAATGGGATTGACTTTCTTATTTGACTGTTGTTGGTGTATAGGAATGCTAGTGATTTTTGTACATTGAGTTTGTATCCTGAAACTTTGCTGAAGTTGTTTATCAGCTGAAGGAGTTTTTAGGCCAAGGCATGTTTTGATTATCTTAGAGTTGGCCTTGTTCAACTTTGCTAATCTGATAAGGGTGAAACGATATCTCATTGTAATTTTTATTTGTGCTGTTCAAATGTTACTGAAGTTGAGTACCCTTTTATATGCTTAGTGTCATTTGCTTTTATTTTCTCATTTCAGAAGGTACCCT
The DNA here is from genome assembly GCF_001698545.2 of Rhinopithecus bieti. Classification (NCBI taxonomy): domain Eukaryota; kingdom Metazoa; phylum Chordata; class Mammalia; order Primates; family Cercopithecidae; genus Rhinopithecus; species Rhinopithecus bieti. The sequence goes on from NW_016824433.1 coordinate 8,107, forward strand.
TTGCCATTTTTTCTATTATAACCTTTTTTTGTTCTTTTTAAAAATTTTTAGTTTATAAGAGCTTATTGTATATTAAATAATATATTCTTTTCTCTCATCATATGTAGCTGAAAATATTTTCCACAGTTTGTCACTTTTTAAAAAATTAGTTTGATGTATTGTTTGACTAAACATAATTTTTAATTTTTAGTTTTTTTATATTCAAATTTTCCAGACCTCAAGTTTATGGTTCCTGATTCTTATGACATGTTAGGACGTTCTTACCCTAAAATTTTCAGAAAAACTCAACTAAAGTATATTTTATAGCCTTTTTGGTATTGCTTTTTAAAATTACATTTTTTATATACCTGACTTCAATTTTGATATAAAAAGGTAGAATTTCAACTAGGAATGTAGCTTTTGATTTCATTTTATACACAAATTAGTGTTAGTTGGGGTTAAATATTTCTAATCTTAATCTTTCCCCAAAGTTGATATCTTTTTGACCTAATATCATATATTAAATACTATTTCATCTTTTCCCAAGTGATTTTTATCGTATACTGAATTACCACATGTATTAAGTTCTACTGCTAGATTATATTTAATGAAATACTCATATTTAATTTAGGAGACTGTGTCACATATAGAAAAAGTATAGCTTTGAGGCCAGATTCACATAGGTGTATGAAATCATTTTGAAGAGAACATATCTTTCTTGAGTGTCCATTATTTGCTAAGTACCTTATATATAACTCTATTATTTCCAGGTTGTCTGACCTTTAGTTAAGTACTTAACGTCTCCTTTCTTCTTCACCTGTGTGATTTGAACTGTATACCTATTCCCTAGGGTTTTTCTGGGTTTCAAATGAAATACTGTAAGGTAATTCATGCTTTACACAATAGTGCAATTCCATAAAAATGACCATGTAAGCTGAAAACATGTAAGGCGGTCCCATTGATTATTGAGAATAATTATTGTTTTATGTCTTTTAAAAATTTCTCAAAATGTCATCACAAATTCTTACTGTTTGTTATAAATGTATAAGGGAATGTAATAAAATTATGAAACTAATATTTAGTCATACACTATAATTTAAAGCATTAGAAATATTGAAAATTAGAGTGTTTTATATCTTTGTTAAAAATTGTTGTATCAGGAATAGTGTGAATAGTGTTCATCTTGTCTTACAGTAACTTTCAATACGGATCAAGAATCTTTTCTATACTTTGGTGAGTTGTCATACTCTTTTCCAAGTTTGAATCAGCTTCAATATCTTATCATTTGTGCTGTCAATATTGTGAAATATCTCCAAGAGTTTCCTTAATGTGAAAATTTTCACTAGTGTCATTTCTTCAGGGACCATCCCATCCTTTTCTTACAATGATTTTCCTGATTTATGTTGATTAGCTCACCTTCACGAAGTTACCTCTGACTTCATATCTAGAGTCTCTTGAATGATGGCAGTGTCATACTTTCCACTGTCAGATATTTCTTCTATAAGTCCATTTATGTTTGATTCTAATTTCACTTTCTATGTTATTGTTTACTGTTTCATTGCTTCTCTTTGTCTTTCTTGTTCCATGTTTTAGTTATCATTCATTTATTTCATTCCATATACAAACTAGTGTTAGTTGGGGTTAAATATTTCTAATCTTGATTTTTCTCCAAGTTGCCATCTTGTTGATCAAATATCATATATTAAACACTATTTCATCTTTTCCCAAGTGATTTTTACCATATACTAAATTACCACATATACTAGGCTGTAATTATTGATTTTATTTAATGTAATACTCATATTTAAGAGGCTGTGTTACATATAGAAAAAATATAACTTTCATAGATGTATATCTATTTTCATAAAATGTCATGGATGTGTCACTGAGAGGCAAGGGGACAACACAGCTACACATCTTGCCGTATGTGTATGAACTGAATAACAGATAATTAGTGACCAGTCACTGGCAGACATTGAAAGAAGTGATGAAATAGATCACTAGTCATGATGCACATTGTTATTACATAGTAGATTTGTAGACTGAAGAGCCAGCAGTGAGGTTTGTACTTAATGCAATTATTCACAATATACCGTGGGAACTGAAATGTGAACTGTACTGTCAGGGAGCTAGTGTTCTTTAAATAAACTATGGAATCTGAAATATATGAATACTAGAATTGTGAAAAGTTAAGAACTGGGTGCAAAGTACATCCCACAGTCCTTGACACAAGGTAGGTGCTCATAAAAGTTAAGCTTCCTTTTATTTTCCCTTTAGATGAATCTAAACAGGCCTACACAAATTTTATGTTAATTGGGGTTAGTCATTGTGTCCTTCAGCTACTACTAACCTGTCTATACTCCATCCTATAATCATGGTTTCCCTCTCAGTTTGGGGCTCTAGTTATATCTGACATTTTCAACCATTATTTATAAATATGTGAGTTTTAAAATTAAATGTTCTCCCTCAAAAAATGTTCACAAATGACTTAGGCATTGATAATGAAACAAGTGAGTCTTATCAATGAGAGTAGCTTTAGGTAGGTGACCAAGCAGAAAGTTCATTCAAGGGCTGATGTTTTAAATTTTTACTTCTAATGATGTTGAATTTGAATTCTTTATTGGCTCTAGGAGACTAGGATGTTGAATTTATTGTAGAACCTTGAAAAGTGTTGTTACCTCCTTTTGCTAGCACCTTAGTACAGATACAACATTGTTGCAGTGCCACTTCCTCTCTTAGAGGTCTTCATTGAGTATGTGAAATGACTCCGAAATACCAATTTCAGACATGCCCATTTTAGGTCATAGTTTAGCTTTCACAAAGATAGGCCACCATTTTGTCATTCTTTAACAGATGCCAATTGCTGTTAAGCTAAACTTGCTATAAACAATAGTAGTTCTCTGGCATGATGACTCTTATGGCCATCTGTTAGGGTGGCACTGTGCCCACTCATAGGGTAGTATGCCAGTTTCAACAGGGCACAGGTGCCAGCCAAACATAGGTTTAGAAGGATAGCCTGCAAGAACTCAGCAAGGAGATCCTCCAAGTGGTTAGTGATGCCAAATTAGACCCACATGCTTCATTACAAGGGATCACATCTGTTGATGCTTGTGGGCATTATATTGTCAATTAAGGCTTTTCTTTCTGTTTCTTTATTCATTCCAACTTTGGAATGGGAATACAGAAAATCAGGACCAAAATTACTCCTTGGCCAGAAAAATAATCAGTATTTCCCATGTCATCCCCTGATGTTTTCTGCAGTTCCAAACTTTATTCTAAATTATGTGAAAACAGAAAGACACATGATGCTAGCTTATGATGCTCTATTATTAAAGATGATATCTAGGAAACAACAAACTAACTCTATCTCTGATTATCAACAACATTTTAAGAATTTATCTGCTGGAAACAGAGATTTTAATCCTAGTTAAGTATGTGTCTCATGTATCATCTGTTATTTCTTTATTGAAGGATTATTTTCAACCAAAGACAAGATGGACCACAACGAGTCATTTATTATCCAGTGTTCTCTTTTATGTCTGTGTTGCAGTGCATGGCTTGACTCCAGAATAGTGTTATTACACCTTTGTGTGTTTCAAACTACACTACAGGTTAGGTACATGAGACATAAGGGAAATACAGCTACCTATGCCACATGGAAACACAGAAAGAGTTTTTGGAGATTTAGGAGCAGAGGCAGGGCTGAGGTTAGAGAGTTTTCTTGTTGTATAATAGAGACCATGGTAGTGTCTTAAATATGGGATGGTGTTTAAAAGTTCACATCAGTCATTTTCTTTTCCCCCAAATGTTTATGTACCTAGATTACAGATACATTCATGAATACCATAACTTGTCATGTAAAAGAACCTAGAGGACTTTGGAATATATGCTTGACTTTTGTGATTGCTAGTTTAACATGTGTATTTTCCCTCTCTCACTCTTTTCCCTTGATAACACTAACATAAACAGAAATCAAAATTGGGCATTCTGTTCCATCCCAGTGTATTATTTCCTCATGGTACTGAGCGTTCAATCTATCAATCCTAATTATCAGGCAGATTAGAAGTAACCAAAGCAGGATATAGCCCACAAAGGCCCAGAAATTATAGCATGGAAACCGCATAAAGGGACTTGGGTGATGGTGGGGAAGAGGAAAAGAGTAGAGTGGAGAGTGCACAAGCATTGAGGTCACAGAGACCTGGGTTGGAATTCCAGCTCTACTCCTAACTCCTGTTAATACTACTAGCAGATGTGTAACCTTGGGCAAAACATTAAACCTCTCTCATCCTAATTTTTCTCACCTGTAAAATAAAGACAATTATACACACACATACACATACACGCAAACGCACACACACACACATATATAGCTACTGGCCCATAGTGGGCACTCAGCAAATGGTTTTTATGAAGAATATGATTACTATTATTATGGTGTAGAGTCAAGGAAAGGAAGGGGTGGCAGAAGAACAATCTTATTTTGTCAGCGTAATGACTCAGAGGGCCCACCAGGTGCTTCTTCAGAATTATTTTGGAAAGCTAAATGTATTATGATTTCCCAGCGTATGCCCCACAGTGGCTGCCCTAAGTGCCATTATTCTCTCTTAGCCTCTAATCCCATCATAATGTCTTCACCATGCACATCTGATCATCCTTCCTGTCTGCATAATTAACCTTTTTCTCTTTTAGGATTATATTTAACACATACAAACAAATATACATACATATATATAATTTTTTTGAGGGGGGAACCAGTGCTCTGTGGCATGTGGTTTTCTTTTTATTATTATTATTATACTTAAGTTCTGGGATACATGTGCAGAACGTACAGATTTGTTACATAGGTATACATGTGCCATGGTGGTTTGCTGCAACCATCAACCCGTCATCTGTATTAAGTATTTATCCTAATGTTATCCCTCCCCTTGCCCCCATTCCCTGACAGGCCCTAGTGTGTGATGTTCTCCTCCCTGTGACTATGTGTTCTAATTGTTCAACTCCCACTTATGAGTGAGAACATGTGGTGTTTGGTTTTCTGTTCCTGTGTTAGCTTATTGAGAATGATGGTTTCCAGCTTCAACCATGCCCCTGCAAAGGACATGAACTCATTCTTTTTTATGGCTGCATAGTATTCTATGGTGTATATGTGCCACATTTTCTTTATCCAGTCTATCATTGTATATAATTTTTATATTTGGTATAAAGAAAAGTGTGATGAACATGCCTATACCCACCCTGAAGCTTAAGGATCCAAGATTACAAACATCACTGAAGTTTCCTGTGTGCCACCCCTACCCTCATTATGCCCCCTTCATCCCCATGAGGGCAAACACTATTCTGATTTTATCTTTTCTTCTTTTTCATTGCTTTCTGTTATACTTTTATCACATATGTGTCAATACTTAAATAATACATTGTCAGTGCTTTTGAGCATTATATGAATGGTGTCATACTGCCTGTTTTTCCCTCTGCGAGTTGCTTTTTTCACTCAACATTATGTTTGCGCAATTCATCCATGTTGATGCTTTTTTGCAGTTCATTCATTCTCATATAAATAGTATTTCATAGAACGAATGAAACATAATTTATTCATTCTTCTTTTGATGTCCATCTGGATTGCTTCCCACTTTTTGTTACTAATGAACATTCTTAAGCTTGTCTCTTCATGTACATGTGCAAAAGATTATTTAGGTATATACTTGGGAGAGAAACTGCTGACATTTAGGGTCTGTTTAACTTCAACTTTTCAAGACAATGTGAAACTTTTTTAAAAATTATGTTAATTAATACTTTAACAGTAGTGAACGAAATTCTCTTTTCTCTACATCCTGACTATATCTTAGTATCATCAGACTTCAAAATTTTTGCCAATCCAGTGGTATAAAACTATAACCCATTGCTTCTAATTTGTGTTTCCCTTATTACTAATGAGGGTGGGCATCTTTCCAGGTTTATTGGGCATTCATGTTTATTATTCTGTGAAATGCCTGTTAATGTGTTTTGTCTGTTTTCCTCCTGACTTGTTAGAAGTGACCCACTTTATCTTAGTAACATTTTTTGCCTTTAAGTTGACTTTATCTAATATCAGTCAACAATTTCAGCTTTCTTTGAGGTGGTATCAGTGTAGTAAAGTTTATCACTTTCTGTTACCTTCAACCTTTCTGTTATCCTGTGTTTTAGGTGAGTCTCTAATAACTAGCAGATAAATGGATTTTTAAAAATTCAGATAAACAATCTTTGTCTTTTAACTGGAACATTTAGTTCACTTATACTTAATGTAATTAATGGCATATTTAAATCTACTGTTCTTATATTTTCAATTAGTCTTGGTTGTTCTGTTTAATTTTCCTTTCATTAATTGTGGCCTTCTAGAGTGATCACATGTGTTTTTATTCCATCCTCCTTCCTGTACTGGTTTAGAAGTCATATATGCTTTATTTATTATTTCAATTATAAACATATATACTTTACTTCTATTATTTTCAGTTATACTATGCACACTTTTAAAGACTAATGGCAAGGAATAACTTTACCCTTCTCCTGGGAAGTACAAGGAGCTTAAGACAGTTTTACTCTAACATACTTCCAACTTATATTACTATTAAATAATTTTATTTCTGTTTAAGCCCACCAGATGTCATTACTATGGTTTTAAAAAGTTGATACATAATACTTGTACATATTTAAGGGGTACATGTGATATTTTGATACATGCATACAATGTGTAGTTATTAAGTCAGGGTAATTGGGATTACTATGGTTTTACACAATCAGTGTTCATTATATTTGCCTACACATTTACTACTACTTTTTTAAAATACTTCTTGCATGTCAGACCTTCTATCTGTGATTACTGTCCTTCTGTTCGAAGTATATATTTTAAAATTTCCTTCAGTGAGGCTCTGTTGGTGACAAATTTTTTGTTTATTTTTAAATGTCTTTATTTCCCCTTTGTTCTTATAATACACTTTTTTCTGAGTACAGGATTTTTTTTTTTTTTTTTAAAGTTTTTTTTTTCCCTTTTTTTTTTTAATACCCTTTTTTTTTGGGACAAGATTTTTTTTTTTTTTTTTTTTTTAGCACATTGAAATTTTTATTCTACTCTCCTCTGGCTTCCATAGTTGGTATTTCTCTGGCTTACTTAAAGGTTTTATTGTTGTCCTATGATGTCTCTGGGTATAGATTTCTCTTTGTTTTTGTTGTTTTTCCTATTTAGGAATTGTTGTGTTTTTGGAATCTGTGAATTAGAATTTCTTAGTTCTGGAAAATTATCGAACATTATTTCTTCAAATATTGCCTCTATTCTTTCCAGTTTTCCCTTCTGGGAGTCTGATTAGACTTATGCTAAACCTTCACATACTGTAATCCATATCTTTTAGCTTCTCTTTCATGTTTTTATCTGTGCTCCAGGTACAGCTTCTTTATTTGCCTAGGCCCAACGATTAGGATTTCATTTCCAGCTTCCAAAACTCTACATTACTGGCATGAATATCTTCACACTGGGTTTCTTTACTTTTACATTGTTTACTACCCTATTCTGGTTTCAGCTTGTTCCTCCTTCTTTATCTACCTCCTACCCCACTTCTGTTTTCCTTCCCCACTACCTTCGATTCTTACTTTCTTCTGAGCTCAGCAATGCATTTTAAAATATATTGTTAAAAGTCATCCACAGCATTTAGAATTTTTGAAGTAGTAGGGCTATTTAGAATATCTTGTTCACAATGTTACCAAAACAGGAGTTTTCCTTCTCTTAATATCTAGTTTTCAAACTATAGTGTCTTTTTTTCTTGCAAATGACACCTTTTTGTGTGTCCTTGATCTTATCTCTGCCCAACTCCTCTCAAACCTGGTTCTATTATTTGTCCTGTTCATCTGTTTCATCTTCAACATTTTTCCCTTCTGAATCCAAATACCTCTGGGTACCCTCCCTCCCAAGAAAATCTTCCCACAATCCTAGTAGCTCTCAACCTACTATTTTATCTTTCTGATTACTATAACTAATCAATCAAATATTATCTTTCTATGGCTCACACCTGTAATCCAAGCACTTACGGAGGCCAAGGTGGGTGGATCACTTGAGGTCAGGAGTTCGAGATGAGCGTGGCTAACATGGTGAAACCCCTTCTCTACTAAAAATACAAAAATTAGCCAGGTGTGGTGGCGCATGCCTGTAATCCCAGCTACTCTGGAGGCTGAGACAGGAGAATTGCTTGAACGCAGGAGACGGAGGTTGCAGTGACCCGAGATCATGCCACTGCACTCCAGCCTCGGTGACAGAGCAAGACTCCTTCTCAAAAAACAAAACAAAACAAAACAACAAAATAATATTATCTTTCTAATAATCTCTGTAGCTGGCAGCATTCTTTGACACCAACCCTCTTTCTTCTCTGAAACTTGAAACCCTTGGACTCCTCTCTTACTTCATATGCAGGCAGTTGCCCAATCCTATATGATAGGGCTTGCTCTGGAACATATTTCATAGCCATTTTTTTCCTGTCCCAGGACACAGCCCCAGTTCATTATTGCAACCCTCTCTAACCAGTCTCTCCGGCTCAAGCCTCACCAAAGCTGCATCTTCTTTTCAGTAATGCTCTGCCTGGATTTTCCATTAAAATCACCTGAGGTGCTTTAAAAATTGTTAATACCCAAATCTCATCCCCAAGATTTCTGATTTGATGAATATGGTAGGTGGCTTTGCACATCAGCCTATTTTTTTTTTTAAAGCTCCCAGGTGATTCTAATATACAGCCAAACTTGTGATCTATTTTTCTAACCCAGTGGTTCTCACACTTCAGAGTGCATCTGAAACCTCTGGAGGGTTTATTCAAAGTGAGTGCTAGGCACCACCCCCAGAATTTCTAATTCAGTAAGTCTGCAGCAGGCCTGAATGTCTCACAAACACTCAGGTGAAAATGATGATGCTGGACCAGGGACCACAGCTCTAATTCTATAGCCATAACTAAACAACAGGTCTCATAATATCACTGCTCTGCTCTAAATCCTTTAAGGGTTCCCTATTAACTATCAAAATAAGTACAAGTCACTCTTTATATGGCCTTCAAAGCCCTTTACCATCTCTTCCTAGATTCCTAATTCCTGCTATATTTTCTGTTATTTTCTCTATGTACCAATCAAATGAGACTACTGGCTCTTTTCAAAATACAACCAGTATTATCTCTTGCCTTCATATATTTGCTCATATTGTTTTGTTTGTTATTGAAAAATAAACTTTATTGTGTATATTTGAGGTATATGGCATGATGTTTTTTATATATAGTATAATGGTTAACATAGGAGCACAAATTAACATATCTGTCATCCCATTCTTTCCTCTCTGGTAAGAGCAGCTATAATCTACTCAGAAAAAATCCCAAACACAATACATTATTATTAACTATAATCCTCATATTGTGCATTCGATCTTTCAACTTGTTCATCCTACATGTTTTTTATTTTGTACCCTTTAACTGATATCTCCCATTTCTTCCCCCCAACCTGCCACGACCCTCTAGAAAGACTGTTTTATTCTGTCTCTGTGTATTTGACATTTTATTTAAAAAAAGATTCCACATATAAGAGATATCATGCAATATGATTTTTCTTTCTGCGTCTGGCTTATTTCATTTAGCACAATGTACTCCAGATTCAGCCATGTTGTGGCAAATGGCAGGATCTCTTCCTTTTTTAAGGCCAAATAATATGTCATTACACACACACACACACACACACACACACACACACACACACACAGTTCCTTTACCCATTCATCCATTGATGGACGTCTAAATTGTTTCCATATCTTGCCTATTGTGAATAATGTTGCAATGAACATGGGAGTGCAGATATCTTATATTAAGTGGTGATTTCCTCTCCTTTGAGTATATGCCCAGAAGAGGGATTGCTGGTAATTGATGCTGGTAATTGATTATGGTAATTACCATAATCATATGGTAATTCTGTTTTTAATTTCTTCAGGAACCTCTATAATATTTTTATAATGGCTGAACCAATCTACATTCCCACCACCAGGGTACAAGGGTTTCTTTTACTCCACACCCTCAGCAACCCTTGTTATCTCTTATCTTTTTGATAATAGCTATACTAACAGGTGGGGAGTGGTATCTCATAGTGATTTTGGTTTGCATTTTCCTGATAATTAGTGATGTTAAGTACTATTTACTAATATCGTTATCCTGGCTGGTGCTCATGTGTTCACCTATCAAAATTCTATCTATCCTTCAAGTTTTATCTCACATACCTCCCTCAATGATATTTCCTTTTTCTCAGTCCCCAATTGCCAATACATACTCACACTCAATCACTCACTCACTTATTAACTCACTCACTCATTTATTCAGCATCACAATTTTCTTATCTGCCAACAGGGTCTCCCCAAAATCTACTATCACAGGCTGCCCAAAACGATATGCCTCATATATGTGAAAGCCTTCATGCTTAACCACTTCCACAATTTATCCAACTAAATTTTAAATGTCTTGAATGGAAGGAATGTATTGTATTATTACTACCTTATGTCCTTGCTGTTCAAAGTGTGATCCAAGGCCAAACAGCATTGATACCACCTGGGTGCTCAATAACGATATAAAAATCTCAGGTCCCACCCAAGAACTTTTGAATTAGAATCTGCCTTTAAAGGATGTGCAGGTGATTTGTATGAACATTAAATCTTGAGAAGCAGTCTGTAGTACCTAGAACAATGCTTGGCAAATAGTACACTTATGTGCCGCAGAATGACATTTTGAACAATAATGGACAATATATATGACAGTGGCCCCATAAAATTATAATACTGTATTTTACTGTATCTTTTCTATGTTTGAATATGATTAAATAAACAAAGAGTTATTATACTGTTAGAGTTGCCTACAGTATTCAGGACAGTACCTGCTGTACAGCTTTGTAGCCTGGGAAGAATAGGCTATACCATATAGCCTAGGTGTATCGTAGGCTACACCATCTAGGTTTGCATAAATGCACTCTAGGATGTTTGCACAATGGTGAAATCACTTAAAGATACATTTTTCAGAACCTGGCCCATCAAGTGATACATGATCATATGTGACAAATATATGTTGAACTGAATCATTTAGAATAGGAAATACAACAGAATAGATCTATGATTTTTTCTGACCTTCCTCAGGGATACAGCTCATCAAATTGCATCCTGTATCATTTTGCAGGAAACAATAGGATTCACTGAGTGAAGATTGAATCAGAAAACAAGAGTAGGTACACAGGGATGATATCAGAAAGTAGGAACACTTCTGTGGAAGAATTTGTAATCTAACTCAGCAGACTAGACAGACTCACTGAGAAGATAATCTCAGTTTGGAGTGACTAGATAACAACCTTGTTGCAGAACATTTCTGCTGAAATGCAAAGTCCCCAGCACCTGTGGGGCAGCAGCATAGTGAGGACTGCTCAGTTCCCAAGAATTTCTCTCTCTCCTTATGGAGTTTTGGGTTCCTTTACTCTTGAACATTTTTGACTTTTTAGTTTAAATCCTAGGAGAGAAAGATTGGTCAGGAGGAGTATTGCCTAGTGCTGTTACTGACTTCAATCTAAGCGACCATCTTGAATTAGTGCACAGGTCAGTGAATCATGATTATCTGGCAGACATTTTACTATCCCATACTTGATGGTATATTTCGTGTATATAGTCCATTCCCACTTTCACTGACAGGAATTAAATGATCATTTATCAATCATAATTTAAAAAATATTTATATCACACTTCATTCTGCAGAGGATTTAAGGCCATTTACAACATTTATATATATACATGAATCAGATATGGGAGAAATGTAAGTCAAAATTTTAAAATATTAAGATTATAGAAAGAACAACACTTGTGTGTAGACAAAAAAAGATCAACAGAATTGTCATAGTTGAATTTCAAATTTGCTTCTGAGTTCCCTGGAAGCTAAAGTGAAAAAGGGAGGCATCAGTTCTACCAGTTGTTTTTGCAAACTCAAATAATGGAAAGTGCCTTTTAAAGGGAAAATAAATTACTACAAAACTTATCTGTTAACCTACTTTTACTATACTGTTATCATGCTATGAAAAAAAGTGAACACAAACTTCTCATGTCTATGGTCTTAAACAACT